>NC_029773.3:75081349-75091313 GCF_000817695.3 Arachis duranensis | reverse complement strand
GAGAACCCTGCAATGGCAGAGGTGAATTACATGGGTGAACCCTATGAGAACACCTATAATTCCTCATGGAGAAATCATCCAAATTTCTCATGGAAGGATCAACAGAAGCATCAACAAGGCTTTAATAATGGTGGAAGAAACAGGCTTAGCAATAGCAAGCCTTTTCCATCATCTTTTCAGCAACAGACAGAGAATTCTGTGTAAAGCCCCTCTAGCTTAGCAAACATAGTCTCTGATCTATCTAAGGCCACTTTAAGTTTCATGAGTGAAACAAGGTCCTCCATTAGAAATTTGGAGGCACAAGTGGGTCAGTTGAGTAAGAAAATCACTTAAACTCCTCCTAGTACTCTCCCAAGCAATACAGAAGAGAATCCAAAAAGAAAGTGCAAGGCCATTGATATAATCAATATGGAAGAATGCACAAATGAGGAGAAGGACGTGAATCCCAGTAGGAAGAACTCCTGGGACGTCCTCTGAACAAAAAGGAGTTCCAAACTAAGGAACCTAAGGAATCTGAGGCTCACCTAGAGATCGTAGAGATTCTATTGAACCTCTTTTTACCATTCATGAGCTCTGAGAATTATTCTTCCTCTGAAGAGGATGAAGATGTAACTGAAGAGCAACTTGCTCAATATCTAGGAGCCATCATGAAGCTGAATGCCAAGTTGTTTGGTAATGAGACTTGGGAAGGTGAACCTCCCTTGCTCATTAGTGAACTAGATAAATGGGTTCAGCAAACTCTACCTCAAAAGAAACAAGATCCTGGTAAATTCTTAATATCATGTACCATAGGCACCATAACCTTTGAGAAGGCTCTATGTGACCTGGGGTCAGGTATAAATCTTATGCCACTCTCTGTAATGGAGAAGTTGGGGATCTTTGAGGTACAAGCTGAAAGAATCTCATTAGAGATGACAGACAAGTCAATAAAACAAGCTTATGGATTGGTAGAGGACGTGTTAGTGAATGTTAAAAGACTTTACATCCCTGCTGATTTCATAATCTTAGACACTGGGAAGGATGAGAATGAATCCATCATTCTTGGAAGACCCTTCCTAGCCACAGCAGGAGCTGTAATTGATGTTGACAAAGGAGAGCTAGTCCTTCAATTGAATGGGGACTACCTTGTGTTTAAAGCTCAAGGATCTTCTTCTGCAACCATGGAAAAGAGGCACGATAAGCTTCTCTCAATACAGACTCAAACAAAGTCCCCACAATCAAACTCTAAGTTTGGTGTTGGGAGGCCACAACCAAACTCTAATTTTGGTGTTGAACCCCCACATTTAAACTCTAAATTTGGTGTTGGGAGGTCCCAACAATGCTCTGATGATCTGTGAAGCTCCACAAGAGCTCACTGTCAAGCTATTGACATTAAAGAAGCACTTATTGGGAGGCAAACCAATATATATATTATTCTTTGATGTTTTATTAGGTTTATGATCATGTGGAGTCACAAAACAATTGCAAAAAATAAAAACAGAATAAAAAAAGCAAAAAAAATAGCACACCCTGGAGGAAGAGCTTACTGGCGTTTAAACGCCAGTAAGGAGCATCTGGCTGGCATTTAACGCCAGAACAGAGCATGAAGCTGGCGTTAAACGCCAGAAACAAGCATGGAAGTGGTGTTCAACGCCAGAAACATGCGGCAGATTGGCGTTGAACGCCCAAAACAAGCATGGAAGTGGCGTTTAATGCCAGAAACATGTTGCAGTCTGGTGTTAAATGCCAGAATTGCATACAAAGGGCATTTTACACGCCTAAAGGGTGCAGGGATGAGAAATCCTTGACACCTCAGGATCTGTGGACCCCACAGGATCACCTCAAGATCTGTGGACCCCACAGGATCCCCACCTACCTTCTCCCTCTCTCTCACACCTTTTCATAACACTCTTCCCCAAACATCATTCACCAATCACCTCAATCACTCTTCCCCATCACCTCTTCACCACTCACATCCATCCACTCTTCCTCGTAAACCCCACCTACCTTTAAATTTAAAATCTCTTTCCCACCCAAACCCACCCTAAATGACCGAACCCTTACCCCTCTCCCTCCACTATATAAACCCATCCATCCTGCTTTATTTTCACACAACATAACCCTCTCTTCTCCCCCTTGGCCGAATACACATCTCTCTCCCTCTCCTCCATATCTTCTTCTTCTTCATCTATTCTTTCTTCTTTTGCTCGAGGACGAGCAACATTCTAAGTTTGGTGTGGTAAAAGCTTAGCTTTTTTGTTTTTCTGTAACCATTGATGGCACCTAAGGCCGGAGAAACCTCTAGAAAGAGGAAAGGGAAGACAAAAGCTTTCACCTCTGAGTCATGGGAGATGGAGAGATTCATCTCAAGAGCCCATCAAGACCACTTCTATGAAGTTGTGGCCAAGAAGAAGGTGATCCCTGAGGTCCCTTTCATGCTCAAGAAAAATGAGTATCCGGAGATCCGACATGAGATCCAAAAAAGAGGTTGGAAAGTTCTTACCAACCCCATTCAACAAGTCATAATCTTAATTGTGCAAGAGTTCTATGCCAATGCATGGATCATTAGGAACCAATCAAAGTATGAACCCGAATCCAAAAAATTGGCTTACAATAGTTTGAGGAAAATGCTTAGATTTCAGTCCGGAGAACGTAAGGTTGGCGTTCAACTTGCCTATAATGCAAGGAGACGCACGCCCCTATACTAGAAGGGTCAACTTCAATCAAAGGTTAGACCAAGTCCTCATGGACATATGTGTGGAAGGAGCTCAATGAAAAAGAGACTCAAAAGGTAAGCCGGTTCAATTGAGAAGACTGGACCTTAAGCCTGTGGCTAGAGGATGGTTGGAGTTCATCCAACGCTCCATCATCCCCACTAGCAACCGATCCGAAGTAACTGTGGATTGGGCCATCATGATCCATAGCATCATGATTGGAGAGGAAGTAGAAGTTCATGAAGTCATCTCTCTAGAACTCTACAAAGTAGCCGAAAAGCTCTCCACCTTGGCAAGGCTAGCTTTTCCTCATCTCATTTGCCATCTATGCTACTTAGCTGGAGTTGTCATAGAAGGAGACATCCTCATTGAAGAGGACAAGCCCATCACTAATAAGAGGATGGAGCAAACAAGAGAGCCCATTCATGGATCTCAAGAGACGCATGAGGAAGCTCATCATCAAGAAATCCCTGAGATGTCTCAAGGGATGCATTTTCCTCCAAACAACTATTGGGAATAACTCAGCACTTCTCTAGAAGGATTGAGTCATGACATGAACCAATTAAGGGTGGAACACCAAGAGCACTCTATCATTCTCAATGAAATTAGAGAAGATCAAAGAGCTATGAGGGAAGAGCAACAAAAGCAAGGAAGAGACATAAAAGAGCTCAAGAACACCATTGGTCCTTCAAGAAGGAGGCGCCACCATCACCAAGGTGGACTCATTCCTTAACTTCCTTGTTCTTATCTCTCTATTTTTCGGTTTTTGAGCTTCATGTTTGTCTATGTTTGTGTCTTTATTACATGATCATTAGTGTCTAGTGTCTATGTCTTAAGGCTATGAATAATTCCATGAATCCTTCACCTCACTTAAATGAAAAATGTTTTTAATTCAAAAGAACAAGAAGTACATGAATTTCGAATTCATCCTTGAAATTAGTTTAATTATATTGATGTGGTGACAATACTTTTTGTTTTCTGAATGAATGCTTGAATAGTGCATATTTTTGATCTTGTTGTTTATGAATGTTAAAATTGTTGGCTCTTGAAAGAATGATGAAAAAGAGAAATGTTATTGATGATCTGAAAAATCATGAAATTGATTCTTGAAGCAAGAAAAAGCAGTGATAAAGAAGAAGCTTGCGAAAAAAAATGGCGAAAAGAAAAGAGAAAGAAAGAAAGAGAAAAAAGCAAGCAGAAAAAGCCAATAGCCCTTAAAACCAAAAGGCAAGGGTAAAAAGGATCCAAGGCTTTGAGCATCAATGGATATAAGGGCCCAAGGAAATAAAATCCGGGCCTAAGCGGCTAAAACAACCTGTCCCTAACCATGTGCTTGTGGCATGCAGGTCCAAGTAAAAAGCTTGAGACTGAGTGGTTAAAGTCGTGATCCAATGCAAAAAGAGTGTGCTTAAAAGCTCTGGGCACCTCTAACTGGGGACTTTAGCAAAGCTGAGTCACAATCTGAAAAGGTTCACCCAGTCATGTGTCTGTAGCATTTATGTATCCGGCAGAACTAATATTCACTGATATTTTGAGATTTATAGTATATTCTCTTCTTTTTATCCTATTTGATTTTCAGTTGCTTGGGGACAAGCAACAATTTAAGTTTGGTGTTGTGATGAGCGGATAATTTATACGCTTTTTGGCATTATTTTTAGGTAGTTTTTAGTAGGATCTAGCTACTTTTAGGGATGTTTTTATTAGTTTTTATGCAAATTTCATATTTCTGGATTTTACTATGAGTTTGTGTGTTTTCTATGATTTCAGATATTTTCTGGCTGAAATTGAGGGACCTGAGCAAAAATCTGATAGGAGGCTGACAAAGGACTGCCGATGATGTTGGATTCTGACCTCCTTGCACTCGAAATGGATTTTCTGAAGCTACAGAAATCCAAATAGCACGCTCTCAACTGCGTTGAAAAGTAGACATACAGGGCTTTCCAGCAATATATAATAGTCAATACTTTATTCGAGTTTAGATGACGCAAACTGGCACTCAACGCTAGTTCCATACTGCATTCTGGAGTAAAACGCCAGAAACACATCACAAACCAGAGTTAAACGCCAAAAACACATTACAAATCAAGTTTTAACCCCAAGAGAAGTCTCTGCACGTGTAAAGCTCAAGCTCAGCCCAAGAACACACCAAAGTGGGCCCCGGAAGTGGATTTCTGCACTTAGACTTATTTTTGTAAACCCTAGTAGCTAGTCTAGTATAAATAGAACTTTTTACTATTGTATTGAGTGTCTTTTGACCGGGGTCTTTTTCCCTATTTTTGAATTCACATGCTATTTAGGGAGGCTGGCCATTCAGCCATGCCTAGACCTTGTTCTTATGTATTTTCAACGGTGGCATTTCTACACACCATAGATTAAGGTGTGGAGCTCTGCTATACCTCGAGTATTAATGCAATTATTACTATTTTCTATTCAATTCATGCTTATTCTTATTCTAAGATATTCATTCGCACCTCAACCTGATGAATGTGATGATCCGTGATACTCATCACCATTCTCAATCTATGAACGCGTGCCTGACAACCACCTCCGTCCTACTTTCGATTGAATGAGTATCTCTTGGATTCCTTAATCAGAGTCTTCGTGGTATAAGCTAGAATCCATTGGCAGCATTCTTGAGAATCCGGAAAGTCTAAACCTTGTCTGTGGTATTCCGAGTAGGATTCAGGGATTGAATGACTGTGACGAGCTTCAAACTCGCGAGTGTTGGGTGTAGTGACAGACGCAAAAGAATCACTGGATTCTATTCTGACATGATCGAGAACCAACAGATGATTAGCCGTGCTATGACAAAGCATTTGGACCATTTTCACTGAGAGGATGGGAAGTAGCCATTGACAACGGTGACGCCCTACATAAAGCTTACCATGGAAAGGAGTATGAAGGATTGGATGAAGGTAGTAGGAAAGCAGAGATTCAACAGGACCAAAGCATCTCCATACACTTATCTGAAATTCCCACCAATGATTTACATAAGTATCTCTATCTTTACTTTCTGTTTATTTATCCTCATATTCGAAAACCATTATTACCATTTGAATCCGCCTGATGGAGATTTACAAGATGACCATAGCTTGCTTCATACCAACAATCTCCGTGGGATCGACCCTTACTCACGTAAGGTATTACTTGGACGATCCAGTGCACTTGCTGGTTAGTTGTGCGAAGTTGTGACAAAGTGTGATTCACGTTGAGAGCTCCAAGTCTTTGGCGCCATTGTTGATGATCACAATTTTGTGCACCAGAATCAACGTACTAAACTAAGAGAATCAATAACACTATCTGAATTCTGAGTTCCTATGGATGCCAATCATTCTGAACTTCAAAGGATAAAGTGGGATGCCAAAACTGTTCAGAAGCAAAAAGTTACTAGTCCCGCTCATCTAATTGGAACTAAGCTTCATTGATATTTTGAAATTTATTGTATATTCTCTTCTTTTTATCTTATTTTATTTTTGGTTGCTTGGGGACAAGCAACAATTTAAGTTTGGTGTTGTGATGAGCAGATAATTTATACGCCTTTTGGCATTGTTTTTAGGTAGTTTTTAGCATGTTTTAGTTACTTTTTATCATATGTTTATTAGTTTTTATGCAAAAATCACATTTCTGAACTTTACTATGAGTTTGTGTGTTTTTCTGTAATTTTAGGTATTTTCTGGCTGAAATTGAGGGACCTGAGCAAAAATCTGATTCAGAGACTGAGCAAGGACTGCAGATGCTATTGGATTATGATCCTTCTGAACTCGAAGTGGATTTTCTTGAGCTACGGAAGCCCAATTGGTGCACTCTCAATTGTGTTGGAAAGTAGACATATTGGGCTTTCCAACAATGTTTAATAGTCCATACTTTGCCTGAGATATGATGGCCCAAACACTCATTAAACGCCAGCCAGAGACCCTTTTCTGGCGTAAAACGCCAGAACTGGCACCAAAATTGGAGTTAAACACCTAAACTGGCACCCAAGCTGGTGTTTAACTCCAAGAATGGCCTATGCACATGAAAGCTTCAAAGCTCAGCCCAAACACTCACCAAGTGGACCCCGAAAGTGGATTTCTGCACTATCTACACCTAGTTACTCATTTTCTATAACCCTAGGTTACTAGTTTAGTATAAAAACTACTTTTATAGATTCATTTTGGAACTTATGACATTTTTACATTTCATATTGTATCTTCCACGGCATGAGTCTCTAAACCCCATAGGTGGGAGGGAGGAGCTCTGCTGTGTCTCAATGGATTAATCAATTACTATTGTTTTCTATTCAATCACGCTTGATTCTATTCTAAGATACTCACTTGTACTTCAAAGTAGAGAATATGATGATCCGTGACACCCATCATTATCCTCAACCTTATGATGAGGGCGTGCCTGATAACCACTCCTATTCTATCTGAGCTCAACGTAGTCATTGGGCGACAGTTTGAGTGCGTATCTCTTGGGTCTCTGATCCACAAACCGAGTCCGTGAGATTAGAACCTTTGTGGTAGAGGCTAGAACTAATTGGCAGCATTTCTGAGATCCGAAAAGTCTAAACCTTGTCTGTGGTATTCCGAGTAGGATCTGGAAGGGGATGACTGTGAGGAGCTTCAAACTCACGAATGTTGGGTGCAGTGACAGTGTGCAAAAGGATAGAGAGATCCTATTCCAACAAAAGTGAGAACCGACAGATGATTAGCCGTGCGGTAGCTGTGCCTGGTATTTTTCATCTGAGACGAGAAATCCGACAGTTGATTAGCCATGCAGAAACCGTACTTGGACCATTTTCACTGAGAGGATCATACAGAGTCTTATGCTTAAGTCATAATTCAAACATGGCAAGGTATTACGACCTCTAAAATAAAAAAATTTAGTACGTATAGTAGTATGAATGGTTGATTATAACAGGAGCCTTTGCAGAAAAAGGGGTAAACTAAAAAATCGCAACTCGAAAAGTGCAACACTCCGATCGATAACGTAACGAACAAAGGATAAACCAACGCGAGATTATATATATACAAAGGAGTGTCAAGAACAGGAATATCAAGACTCAAAATCCGGCTGCGAAGATAACCGGTCCGAGCATAGCAATATATACATATGATAAAATAAGGAAATCCCAAAGGAAACCAAAGGGACACAAATACAGAAACCTATTCTCCAAAATCTCCCATAAGAGGAGTCATCACAGTTTGTATTATTTAATGGAGATAAAAGTATCTAAGCGAAACATATAAACTAAACAGAGTCCCCAAGAACAAAGGATCTTCGCTAAACCAGAAGTCTCCAGCAGGCCTCAGCGAGAAACCTCGCGTCCTGCATCTGAAAACCACAAAATCCGCATGGGTGAGAACCAGAGGTCCCCAGCATGGTAACATCTTCCACATATATAATACATAATAATAGAGGAAAGCCGAAGGCAATCCTAAAACTTCCTCCAGATAATTCAAAAGCTTATAAACAAGCTAAACCATAAAGGGCATCTGACTAAAGATTCTTCAGTCTAACTAATACTTCCCTTTCCAATTCCTTCAGACCTCCCAACCACCGGCAGGAGTATAATATAGCAAACACAGTTATATCAAACAAGAAATATACAAATAGGAACAAATAAGGCATTTAGACAATTAGCAAGTAATATGCAGCCAAATAGGCAATCTCAAACAATTCATATAGTATGCATATGATGAATGCTGCTTCCTTCCAGGAAAACTCTCATCTCCAACAGTGGAAGTGCAACATTCACAATTCATTCAACAACATATATGCATTTATACTTAGCCATAATCATGGCTCCGCCGTAACACGGCAATAATCTAGCCATCCGGCTCACGGTTAAATCCATAACCAGCCAATTCATTAATAATTACGGCCCTTCGGCCCATGGCATAACAAGCACTTCCACCACCATCCTCCGCATCTCACATAATCATCTTTGATCCTCATTGATCATTCATTTTTCCCTTGCTTCACTCGCAAGTCACCCCATTTACTAGCCCTTTTTCTCATAGCTAGACATATCATAATAATTTAAGACATAAGTGGTGAGATCGGAGGCTTAGAAGTATGAGATTTGGCTTTTAAAACTCAAAAATCAACTTTGGGATGAAAACAGGGCCACGCGTACGCGCACTCCACGTGAATGCGTGGTTGGCCACAAAACTCATCGACGCGTATGCGTCATGCACGCTAACGTGTGGATTGAAAATTAGCCAATCGACGCGCACGCGTCAACCACGCGTATGCGTGGGTGCTTGGTGGACGAAATTGTGATCAATAATAATTCCAGGCACTGTTAGAGAAGCTTTTTCTTTTCACAATTTCGTTCAACTTAACCAGCAAGTGTACTGGGTCATCCAAGTAATACCTTACGTGAATAAGGGTCGATCCCACAGAGATTGTTGGTATGAAGCAAGCTATGGTCACCTTGTAAATCTCAGTTAGGCAGATTAAATAGTTTTGGGTTTCGAAAATTAATAATAAAAAGAAAATAAAAGGGATAGAAATACTTATGTAAATTAATAGTGGGAATTTTAGATAAGTGTATGGAGATGCTGTGCTCCTCTTGAATCTTTACTTTCCTATTACAGTCATCCAATCCTTCCTACTCCTTTCCATGGCAAGCTGTATGTAGGGCATCACCGTTGTCAATGGCTACATCCCATCCTCTTAGTGAAAACGTTCTTATGCTCTGTCACAGCACGGCTAATCATCTGTCGGTTCTCAATCAGGTTGGAATAGAATCCCTTGATTCTTTTGCGTTTGTCATCACGCCCAGCCTTCAGGAGTTTGAAGCTCGTCACAGTCATTCAATCACAGAATCCTACTCGGAATACCATAGACAAGGTTTAGACTTTCTGGATCCTCATGAATGCTGCCATCTATCTAGCTTATACCACGAAGATTCTGTTGGGGAATCTAAGAGATATGCGCCAGGCCTAAAGTAGAACGGAAGTGGTTGTTAGTCACACGCGTTCATAGGTGAGAATGATGATGAGTGTCACGGATCATCACATTCATCAAAGTGAAGTGTAACGTATATCTTGGAATAAGAATAGAAGAGAATTGAATAGAAAGTAATAATAATTGTATTGAAACTTGAGGTACAGCAGAACTCCACACCCTTAATCTATGGAGTGTAGAAACTCCACCGTTGAAAATACATAAGTAAAAGGTTCAGGCATGGCCGAATGGCCAGCCCCCAAAACGTGATCAATAGTCTCCTAAGATGAAGAATAAAACAAAACTGAGACCAAAGATGTCTAATACAATAGTAA
>NC_029773.3:75079817-75080074 GCF_000817695.3 Arachis duranensis | reverse complement strand
AACACTCATAAACAACAATATCAAAAGACATATGCACTGTTCAATCATTCATTCAGAAAACAAAAAGTATTGTCACCACATCAATATAATTAGATTAAGTTCAATGATAAATTTGAAATTCATGTACTTCTTGTTCTTTTGAATTAAAACATTTTTCATTTAAGAGAGGTGAAGGAGGATTTTATTCATAGCTTTAAGGCATGGTTACATACTAATGATCATGAAGTAGAGACACAAAACATAGATAAACACAACAT
>NC_029773.3:75078764-75079594 GCF_000817695.3 Arachis duranensis | reverse complement strand
ATGATGTTCCACCCTTAATTGCTCCACATTGTGGCTCAAATCTTCTAAGGAGGTGTTGAGTTGCTCCCAATAGTTGTTGGGAGGAAAGTGCATCCCTTGAGGCATCTCAGGGATTTCTTGATGATGAGCTTCCTCATGCATCTCTTGAGAACCGTGCATGGTCTCTCTTGCTTGCTCTATCCTCTTCTTGGTGATGGGCTTATCCTCTTCAATGGAGGTATCTCCTTCTATGATAACTCCAACTGAGTAACACAGATGGCAAATAAGGTGAGGAAAAGCTAGCCTTGCCATGGTGGAGGACTTATCGGCTATTTTGTAGAGTTCGTTGGAGATGACCTCATGAACTTCTACTTCCTCTCCAGTCATGATGCTATGGATCATGATGGCCCGATCCACAGTAACTTCAGATCGGTTGCTAGTAGGAATGATAGAGCGTTGAATGAACTCTAACCATCCTCTAGCCATGGGTTTGAGGTCAAGCCTTCTCAGTTGAACTGGCTTGCCTTTGAAATCTCTCTTCCATTGGGCTCCTTCCACACAGATATCTATGAGGACTTGGTCTAACCTTTGATCAAAGTTGACCCTTCTTATGAAAGGAGGAAGATCTCCATGCATCATTGGTAAGTTGAATGCCAACCTCACAGTTTCTGGACTTAAATCCAAGTGTTTCCCCCGAACCACTGTGAACCAATTCTTTGGGTTTGGGTTCACACTTTGATCATGGTTCTTAGTGATCCATGCGTTAGCATAGAACTCTTGAACCATTAAGATTCCGACTTGTTGAATGGGGTTGGTGAGAACTTCCCAACCTCTTCTTCGGATCTCATGTC
>NC_029773.3:75075814-75076137 GCF_000817695.3 Arachis duranensis | reverse complement strand
AATTTAAAGATTGAACCTTTCTTAACAAGAAAGTAACAAACTTCAAATTTTTGAACCAATCACATTAATTGTTAGCTAATTTTCGAAAATTAGATATAAAAGCTAAGAAAAAGATTTTTGAAAAATAATTTTTAAAATTTTTGAAAATAATAAAAAAATGAAAAAGATAGGATTTTTGAAAAAGATTTTGAAAAGATAAGATTTTTAAAATTTGAAATTTTGACTTGACTTGTAAGAAACAACTTATTTTGAAAATTTTTGACTAAGTCAACTCAAATTTTCAAAAATTTGGAGAAAAATAAGGAAAAGATATTTTTTTGATT
>NC_029773.3:75066322-75070584 GCF_000817695.3 Arachis duranensis | reverse complement strand
TCTCTATCAGAGATTATAGTAGCAGGTACACCATGAAGTCTCACAATCTCCTTTATGTATAACCGTGCTAGCTCCTCAAGGGTGTAAGTCATACGAATGGGTAAAAAGTGAGCTGACTTCGTCAGTCGGTCCACAATCACCCAGATAGCATCCAAACCAGCCCTAGTCCTTGGCAATCCTGACACAAAGTCCATTGCAATACTTTCCCACTTCCATTGTGGAATCTCTAAAGGTTGCAACATCCCGGAAGGTCTTTGATGTTCAATCTTTACCTTTTGACAAGTTAAGCACTTTGAAACATATTCCGCCACATCATTCTTCATACCCGGCCACCAGAACGTCGCCTTTAAATCATGGTACATCTTAGTACTTCCCGGGTAAATGGAGAATCCGCTTTTGTGTGCCTCTTTTAAGATATCCTGCCTCAAAGTGCCAACATCTGGCACAATGATCCTACCCTTGAATCTCCATAACCCATCTTTTTCATCTGACACTCTCCACTGTTTTCCTTGCTCAATGGCCGGTAACACCTTCCATAACGCTTCATCATTTTGATGAGCCTTTAGGAGTTCGGACTTAAAGTCACTTGAGATTTCTAATCGGTTCAAACATAAGGTTCCTGATACTTCTCGAGCACCAATTTTCAGACTCTCGAATCCCTTGAGCAACTTCTCCTCTTGAAGCATCATCCAAGCCGCATATAATGACTTCTGACTTAACGCATCCGCCACTACATTCGCCTTTCCCGGATGGTAATTCAACTCAAAGTCGTAGTCCTTCAAAAATTCCATCCACCTCCTCTGCCTCATATTAAGCTCTTTCTAATCAAATAGGTACTTCAAGCTCTTATGATCAGATAAAACTTGGAACTTAACCCCAAAGAGGTAATGCCTCCACACCTTTAGTGCAAACACGACCGCAGCAAGCTCTAAATCATGCGTAGGATAGTTAACTTCATGCGGTCTCAACTGCCGTGAGGCATACGCCACCACATTATGATGCTGCATCAGCACGCACCCTAGACCCTTCAATGAGGCATCACAGTACACCTCAAATGGCTCGTTCAGCTCAGGTAACACTAACACAGGTGCAGTGGTCAACTTTTTCTTCAATGTCTGAAAGCTCTCCTCGCATTCAGGAGTCCAAACAAACGGAGTGTCTTTGCGGGTTAACTTTGTCATTGGCAAAGTTATCTGTGAAAAGCCCTTGATAAACCTTCGGTAATAGCCAGCTAAGCCCAAAAAACTCCTTACCTCTGTTACTGTGGTTGGTTGCTTCCAATCCATCACAGCCTCCACCTTAGTTGGATCTACGGCTATTCCCTTCTTACTCACCACGTGGCCCAAAAACTTCACCTCACTCTTCCAAAACTCACACTTAGACAGTTTTGCATAGAATTTCTTCTCCTTTAGAATTTGCAACACGGTCCTCAAGTGTTCCGCATGCTCTTCTTCAGTTTTGGAATAAATTAGTATGTCGTCAATGAAGACAACAACAAATTTATCCAGAAACAGACGGAAAACTATCTTCATGTAATCCATGAATACCGCAGGAGCGTTCGTTAACTCAAAAGACATTACAGTGTACTCGTAATGACCATAACGAGTCCTGAAAGTGGTCTTAGGGATATCCTCACCCCTCACCCTTATCTGGTGATAACCGGATCGTAGATCGATCTTGGAGAAAACTCCAGCTCCTTGTAACTGATCCATGAGATCATCAATTCTCGGTAATGGGTACTTATTCTTTATTGTGACCTTGTTTAGCTGCCTGTAATCCACACAGAGCCGCATACTCCCATCTTTCTTCTTTACCAGTAGCACTGGCGCACCCCACGGAGAGACACTTGGTCGTATGAAATTCTTACCCAACAAATCCTCTAACTGAGACTTTAGCTCGTCCATCTCTAACGGTGACATCCTATAAGGAGCACTTGAGATTAGTCCCGCCCCGGGCACCAACTCAATAGCAAACTCAACTTCTCGGTTAGGTGGAAATTCATCAATATCATCGGGAAACACTTCCGGAAACTCACACACAACCGGAATCTGTTCCAACCTTTGATCATCACCCGAAACGCCCGCGGTTAACAACAGGATACCCTGACATTCGATTCCAGAACAATTCACCATCATCGAATTCAAGTAATAATTATTCACCACGACCGACCCTTCTGTATCTTCCGACATAAAGTACACCGACTTTGTAGAACAATCAAGCAGGAAACGGTTCTTAGATAACCAGTCCAATCCCAAGATAAGATCAAGACCGATCATCGGTAAGCAGACTAAATTATGAATAAAATCACGCTGCTTGAATCTAAAGGAAACTTTCGGGCATCCTAGCCTAGTTACCATAGCCTTATGGGTAGCATTATACACTTTTAGGTCATAATCTAAGGTTACAATCTTCAATCCTAACTCATGGGCTTTCTCAAATGCAATGAATGAATGCGATGCTCCCGAATCAAATAAAGCATTTAAAGTTTGACCAGCCATTTCATAGTTACCTCGAATGAGTGTCTCAGATCCCTCAGCACCTATAGCTGAAGTGGTGAACACCCGACCAGTCTGTTGTGCCTTCCCAGAATCTTGTTTCTGCTTCTCCGGACAACTTGCGGCTTTATGCCCCGCCTTTCCACAATTGTAGCACAAACCCCATCTGGCCTTGCATGGTGCTCCCGGATGGTGACTCCCACATCTAGTACAAGCTTGATCATTCTGAGGCTACTTCCCAAACTTCTTCCCTTGGGAGTTGTTGTTGTTGGGCCTCCTGAAAGAGCTTCCCCTCTTGAAAGGCAGACCTCTAGGCGCAAAGCTCTTCCCTCGGTTCTGTGGGAATGATCCTTTGTGACTCCTTTTCTCAGCGGTTGCCCTCTTTACACACTCTTCAGCAACCCTACACTTGTTTACCAACTCGGAGAAAGTCCTGATCTCCATTGGTCCCACTGAGCTAAAGATATCACTCCGGAGTCCTCCTTCATACTTAACACACTTCCATTCCTCATATTCCACCGGAGTCCCTTGGCACATACGAGAGAACCTGAATAGCTCCTCAAACTTGTCAGTATACTCAGATACGGACATAGTACCCTGCTTCAGTTGTAACAATTCAAGCTCCTTGGCCGTCCTAGCAGAAGTCGAAAAGTACTTCCTATAGAACTCCTCTTGGAAGACATTCCAGGTGATATAGTCATCACCCTGCTACAGAAGACGTCAGATACCTTGCCACCAATGCGACGCTTCACCGGTGAGCATATAGGTAGCAAACTCGACACGCTATCCTTCAGGCACCACTTGTGCTTGCAGTGCTCGCTCTATAGCCTGAAACCATGTATCAGCCTCAGTCGGGCTAGTAGTTCCCTTGAACTTAGGTGGATTAACCTTCAAAAAGTTTGCCAGTGTCATCGGGCCCGAACTCCACCTCCATCATTACCATGGTTGTTCATCTGTTGACCAAGAGCCTCAGCAGTGGCTTGTATAGCAGCAGCCATGTTCTCCAACGTGGTCATAAAGTTCACTGGGTCATTAGGGTTATGCTCCGACGCACGAACATTAGTACGACCTCTACCACGGCCTCTACCGCGTCCACGAGGTGCCATCTGCTTCCTATACACACCAAACAATCGATATTAAGTTGATCAGTCTCAATATCAGAAGTCTAGTACTTCAAGGTCCCAAATGCATGCTCATGAATGTTTATGCCAATTATATCAAGCAGATATACTAATATCACATAACACACACACACAGAGAATGCACAGAAGCATAGTCAGTCCATCCCTCAGGCTCTACAGCAACGAACTGCTCTGATACCATAATGTAACACCCTACCATACAGAGTCTTATGCTTAAGTCATAATTCAGAGATGGCAAGGTATTACGACCTCTAAAATAAAAAAATTTAGTACGTATAGTAGTATGAATGGTTGATTATAACTAGGAGCCTTTGCAGAAAAAGGGGTAAACTAAAAATTGCAACTCGAAAAGTGCAACACTCCGATCGATAACGTAACGAACAAAGGATAAACCAACGCGAGATTATATATATACAAAGGAGTGTCAAGAACAGGAATATCAAGACTCAAAATTTGGCTGCGAAGATAACCGGTCCGAGCATAGCAATATATACATATGATAAAATAAGGAAACCCCAAAGGAAACCCAAAGGGAGAAAACCTATCCTCCAAAATCTCCCATAAGGGGAGTCATCACAGTTTGTATTATTTAATGGAGATAAAAGTATCTAAGCAAAACATATAA
>NC_029773.3:75065966-75066221 GCF_000817695.3 Arachis duranensis | reverse complement strand
TTGCATCTGAAAACCACAAAATCCGCATGGGTGAGAACCAGAGGTCCCCAGCATGGTAACAGCTTCCACATATATAATACATAATAATAGAGGAAAGCCGAAGGCAATCCTAGAACTTCCTCTAAATAATTCAAAAGCTTATAGACAAGCTAAACCATAAAGGGCATCTAACTTAAGATTCTTCAGTCTAACTAATACTTCCCTTTCCAATTCCTTCAGACCTCCCAACCACCAGCAGGAGTATAATGTAGCAAA
>NC_029773.3:75042702-75065771 GCF_000817695.3 Arachis duranensis | reverse complement strand
TAACCCGACAAGTCCTGGTAGCTAACCATTGGACTGTCCCTCTGTCGCGCATCCCCAACTCGAGTTATACTCATCATAAACTTGATCATAATCATGATCTATATCCATCACCTTCACTGGTGAATATTTACGGGGGCGAGCTCATCCGGGGCTTTCACAGTGCCCGGCCACCCTTACGACATAAGGTCAAAAGAGCTTCGAGTCTCAACCTGGAGCACGTGGTGGCTAGCCGCTGCTTCCTTCTAGGGAAACTCTCATCTCCAACAGTGGAAGTGCAACATTCACAATTCATTCAATAGCATATATGCATTTATACTTAGCCATTATCTTGGCTCCGCCGTAACACGGCAATAATCTAGCCATCCGGCTCACGGTTAAATCCATAACCAGCCAATTCATTAACAATTACGGCCCTTCGGCCCATGACATAACAAGCACTTCCACCACCATCCTCCGCATCTCACATAATCATCTTTGATCCTCATTGATCATTCATTTTTCCCTTGCTTCACTCGCAAGTCACCACATTTACTAGCCCTTTTTCTCATAGCTAGACATATCATAATGATTTAAGACATAAGTGGTGAGATCGGAGGCTTAAAAGTATGAGATTTGGCTTTTAAAACTCAAAAATCAACTTTGGAATGAAAACAGGGCCACGCGTACGTGCACTCCACGCGCACGCGTGGTTGGCCACAAAACTCATCGACGCGTATGCGTCATGCATGCTAACGCGTGGATTGAAAATTAGCCAATCGACGCACACGCGTCAACCACGCGTACGCGTGGGTGCTCTCGTGCCCCAGGCACAAAACTGGCACAGTTCTGGCACAACTCTCTGGAAAATGGCTAGGCATTGGGTGCAGCACATTTGGCGTGCCTGCGCACATCACGCGCATGCATGGATGGCGCTTTCTGGAAAAACGGCGTTTACGCGCCAAGTGCGCCTACGCGTGGGGGTCATTCTGCTAAAAATTTTCTAAATTAAAAACTGCAGAATTCACAAATTCAACCCCCAATCTTCCGACGGACATAACTTCCTCATTTTAAATCGTTTTTCACCCGTTCTTCAAACGGCATGGACATCCCGGATCCAATTTCATTTCTAAACAGATTTTGCACAAAACAGAGATCTGTAGTCCAAGTTATGTCCCGTCAAAGTATGCCTAAAAACCATATTTTTCATACAAAACCACAAAGTACCATTTTCAAAACAAGCCATTTTCAACTCTTTTCAAAATCAATCAAAACATGCCAATTTCATCCCTTTTCTTTGAAATCAATCAAAATATATCAAATTCAACATCAAGCCTCCTCAACTCACACATTAACACTTTACCACAATTTACAAAATCACTATCCCATCATTTTAACCCACTTCACCCAAGTGGTTCAAACTCAAACACATTGACATATCATATACTCTTCCTCATGCCAATTTTCAACAACACCAATTCTAATAAATCATCATTGTACACAATCAATATCATACTCACCATCAACATGGTTCCACCCACAATTCAACCATAATCAACCATCAAGCATATATCACGACATTCATATTTCTCATACATCATACCATTAAGGCATCAATAATCATCATCACATATATGACCACATCATATATATCAACCATTCAACAACACCAACAATTCAATGCCTATCTTAGGGCCTGTAGCCTAAGTATTTCCTACCACATTACATATTAGATACGAGAAACCGAGACCACACGTTAGCCGATTTCCCAAGCTCAACCGGATCACTTCCAAATCACTTTTCCTCAAGCTCTCAAGGCCTCAACACCTCCAAGAACATATTTTTCACCACCAAATCCTTTCTCAAGCTTTTCAGAATCACCAATCAAGCCCTAATATTCACACATACACAACCTAAGCCACAATCATCATACCCATACACAACATCTCAATACCCAAACATCATAGAACAACAAATTAGACTAGGGTTGAGAATTTTACCACACCCAAGGTCCAAGGAGACAAGATTAACCTTCTCCTTCAAGAGAGTTGGGTCCTATAACATCAAAGGGCCCAAAATCTCAATATTTTTTCTCATGAAACTCGAAATCAAGGCTAGAAATTCGAAGAGCAAAACGTGGCTTACCTCAAGGTTAATTGTATGGGTTTTGTAGAGCTCTTCGCAGTGAACGCGTGGCCGTAAATGGCGCGACAATCGGAGCTCCAGATCAAAAGTTATGGTGGTTTGAAGATCAAGTGAGAGATAGAAGTTTGAGAGAGTGTTCTTCCCCCATTCTTCCCCCTTTTCAGCGTGTTTGTGTGTTATGTGAGGAGAGAGAGTGCTGAAAACTAGGGTTTTGGTTTAGTTTAGTTGGGCCAAGGGCCCACTTTGGGTCCGATTGGCCCGGTTTGGCCCGTTCGGTCCAATCTTGGTCCGAATTCTATAAAATTGGTACCGAAATTCTCGTCTCCATCTCCTCTATTACATTTAGCCATGAAAATCACATTTTGGGCTTTTTAGAATAAATTCTCATTTATGGGTTAATTAGCCGTTAATTAACCGGGTTTTACAGAAATTCAAGAAATAACAAACTGTTATTATTATCAAGTTAACCATATCTTCTCCTCTTCCATAGATAGTACCATGCCTCAGCCGAAACCCTTTTGTTTTTTCCTCTGTTGGCATCCCCTTTCTCTTCGCAATAGCCCCTCTCCGTTGTTCCCTCATTTCTTAATCTCGAAACCTTCTTCTCAAGAAGCGCTTTTAATTTGTCATTCAATTCAGCCGTGGAACTCTCTTCGATGACTACCGCATCTTTTGACAGAATGAAGACCGAATTGGCTTCGTCGTCGACGTCTTCCTTCTCCACCGCGTCATTCGCAATGTCGCCACCATCTGTTGCGGCTCCTTTTCCAACAGCAGCAATAACTGTCCATGGTTCAAGCTCTTAAAGAAGTTTTTACTGGATGAAGTCTCTTTTTTTGTAATTCTTTAATTTATTTGTGTGATTCAATCATTGTTTTTGTGATAATAGTGATGGTGATGGTGATAGTGAAGAAAAGAAGATGAGTGGGGTTATTTGTGAGGGAGAATAGGAGTTTGGGACAAAGAGAGAGAGAAAATGGTTCGATGATGATGTTGAAGGGGGTTAGGAATTAGTGATGAGTAAGAGTAGGAATCTCGAAGAAAGAGAGAGAAAGAGGCCCAGTGATGATGAAGGAATAGGAGTTAGTAGTGAGAGAAAGGATTTTTTTAAGGGTAAAATCGTCTAAAAAATATTATTTATGGACAAAAGAATGATTTTATAACTTTTTGTAATGTTGAGGATGATTTTAATAAAAAAACAAATTAGAACAATTTTAATTTTAATCCAAGATCTTAAAGACGAAAAAAATACTTAATTACTTATATATAATTCGTTTCAGGCTTGACTCAACTTGGTTTATTTTATTAGACAAATTTGATTTTTTTTTTAGATCTATTAGTTCAAAAAATCAGTTTATAGACTTTATAAAGACTTATAAAATTTGTTGGATCATCTCGTCAAAATATTTTTTTGTAAAAATAAATTATTTTAAATTTTGACTTTTAATTATTCACTCTTTAAACCAAAACTAAAAAAAGGGTAATCAAAACTAATTAAGATGGAAGCTTTCTTTTGTTCAAAAAAAAATTTATGTTTATAAATTATAAATATAGTTATGATATGTGACTAACGATTTATATATATTTTGATTTATAAATTATAAATTATAAGTTCTAGAATGTTTTCAATGCCAATTTACATATTTTAAATTGATTGCTTTGAGTTAAATTTACGAAATAGAATTTTTAAATAAATTTGTGGTCTTGTTGGACTTTTAAACAAGTTAGACTCGAATCCAATAAAAATTTATAAAAAATAATAGGCCTAGACTTAAACCATATATTTACAACATGATTTAAGTTTGTCTAAGATAAAATTTGACTCAATTCGAACCTTTTTATCATGGTTTTAAAAATCGGACCTGACCGATCAGTCGAATTGGCCCTAAGCTACCGAAACACGTCAACAATTTCAGTTTGGTTTATTGGATAAAACTGCCGTTATAAAAACTGTCCCAAAATTATTGAACCAGTCGAAAATGGATCGGTCGGATCGAACTAGGACCGGAAAATTTTTATTTTTCAACCTTTTTTTAGTTTTAAATTAAAAAAAAAAGAAAATTAAAAAAATAAAAGAGTAATTACCTCTGCAAAAATTTAAAAAATAGACACTTTAATTCCCAAAAAAAATTAATACACAAAAACATACTCAAATTTTTCTTCCTGCAAATGAATCAGTCCTTAACTTAATAGACGAAAAACGATGACATAATACGTTTAGACGCCACATGGCCTATTACGTGTCATAGACAAATAAGTCCCTATCCTGTCGTAAACGAATTGATTCAGAAAGACCGGTTTGCAAGCTCAGCTATGGTGGACTTCTCCCTCCCAATTTCCTTAATTGAGTTGTAATAACCCAGCCAAGCATGATACGCGGCTTCTCCCTCCCAGTCAAAACCATGGATCATCTTGAAAAGCCAAACTTGAAATATCAAACGTATTAACCTTATAATCAGGTGTTTGCATGACATGCTCCCTTAAAATATGGTGTACTATTTGAAAATGTGATTCGTGTGGAGCAATAAGAAAAGATTGCTTGACCTGTAATCACAAACCAAATCAAGCATTAATGCCTAATGCCGGAAATTTTCAATATTTAATTGAAATATATAAGAATAACAGAAGCAGTAATGAAAAGGATGTGTAGTCTAAAGTCAACAGAAATCTGGAATACATATTTTCTTTTTGCAAATATTAGAGTATGAGTGTATGACAATATATCGTTAGTGTAACTTGCCTTCATTGGAGTTTCCAGACAATCCATAACAACTGTATCAATAATGTATGCATGTTCCCTTTTCAAAACAAGTTGAGATACACGGCGGACTTGCATATTTATAAAACATCAGTTACATCTGAATGCTGCAGCAACTTAAACTTGTTTCTAAGATAATTGCATAAAGACCACATAAACATTTCGGTGTTGTCCCTTAGCTTGTTTAAACCCATATTATTGGCTCTCTCATGAACAAATCTCCCTCTCTCTCCACGGTGGCTAGAAGTGGCTGAGCTTCCTTCATTACTTGCCATTGGAACACAACCAATTTCAGAACATGAACAATGTAGGGTTTCTAATTTCCAGAGAACAAATACTAGGAGGAGTGACAAAAATGGCATGGTTCTGCCGATAAGGACAGGAATTTATTTGTTCTTGACACATAATGGATCACGTGGTGTCTAAACGTGTCACGCCATTGTTTTCTATTGAGTACAAACAAAAAAATCAAATTAGGGACTAAATCGTTTGTCGGAAAAAAATATGAAAATATTTTTGTGTATTAGTTTTTTTGTAATTGAAATATCCATTTTTAAAATCTTTAGAAATTGATTTGGATAATTACTCAAAATAAAAAAAAAAGCCTTATTCTCTCTTTTTGCCTCTCACCCCATTTCTTCCCTCCCTCATAAGGGAACACGCTGAAACATAAGGAAAGGGGGAGAAGAAGAAGAGCAAACCCTTGCTTCAATTTTCATTCCACTATAACTTTTAATTCGGAGCTCTGATCGTCGAACCATTTGCGGCCACACAACCACCGTATCGAGCTCTACAAAGCCTACCAACCAATTTGGTAAGGATATTGCAACTTCACTCTCAGTCACTCTTTCTCCCAATTTCGAAATTCGGATAATTGGGTATTGAGATTTATGATGTTTTGGTATTTTAGGATCAAACTAGTTTGGAAAAATTATTGAATTGTGTTCCATTGATACTTGAAAAAGGTAAGAACCCTTAAACCCTTTTGTGAATTATTGAATTAGAAAGTTTTGATGTTGATTTTAGTAATATAATGTGGAAATAGATTGAATTATGTTGATTTGAAGTCCTATTGGTGGTTGAACTTGTGGAAATGAAACTTCGGAAGCTGGAACCAGTTTTTGTGTGATTTTGGTGAAGTGAAAGCTTGCAAAAATAGTGAAATTGAGGTGTCTTTGGCTTAGGAAAAAATCAGATAAGATATGATTTTGATTTCTAATAAATAACGTATAATGTAATGTGAAAACTTAGGCTAGTTGACCGTAAGATAAGTTGAACTATGTACATATGTAGAGGTTTAGTGATTTCTAGTGAAAATCATGAGTTTTAAACATGTAAATGTGTGAAAATTGATAGCGGTGGTGATTGATGAGAATTGATGAATAATTATGATTTATGCTATGGTTTATTGATGAATTGTGTTGTTGTTGGCGATTATTTCCAGGAATCATGCAATGTTAGTCTAAAGTTTCAGTCTAAAAAGATTAGACATGACTAGCCAAGCTTCAACAAGACATTACATACAACAGCCAAATCGACGGGAATCAACTAGCTCCTGTGATGATAAAAGCATCATCCGAAACTCTAGAATTCATTCTTAAAAATTCTGAAGACAAAATAAAAAGAAAATTACCTAATCTAAGCAACAAGTTAAACCGTCAGTTGTCCAAACTCGAACAATCCCCGGCAACGACGCCAAAAACTTGGTGCACGAAGAGATGTGAATCGTTGATTAGAGACCCAAGAGATATGCATTCAAGCTTGTTTTCATGTAGAACGGAAGTGTTTGTGAGGCACGCGTTCATAAGTGAAAATGGTGATGAGTGTCACTTGATCATCACATTCATCGTGTTCTTGTGTGCGAATGAATATCTTAGAATAAGGATAAGCTTGTATTGAATAGAAGAACAATAGTACTTTGCATTAATACTCGAGGAACAGCAGAGCTCCACACCTTAATGTATGGTGTGTAGAAACTCCACCATTGAAAATACATAAGAACAAGGTTTAGGCATGGCTGAATGGCCAGCCCCCAATGTCTAAGGACTAAAAACGATCCTAAGATGATCTAAGGATAATCCAAAGATGTAAATACAATAGTAAAAGGTCCTATTTATACTAGACTAGTTACTAGGGTTTACAGAAATAAGTAAATGATGCAGAAATCCACTTCCGGGCCCCTTGGTGTGTGCTTGGGCTGAGCATTGAAGCTTTCATGTGTAGAGACTTTTCTTGGAGTTAAACGCCAGCTTTTATGTCAGTTTGGGCATTTAACTTCAGCTTGTATCCTGTTTCTGGCGTTTAACGCCAGAATAGGGCAGGAAGTCGGCGTTTGAATGCCAGATTGTGTCGTCAAAACTCAGACAATGTATAGACTATTATATTTTGATGGAAAGCCCTTAATGTCTACTTTCCAACGCAATTAAGAGTGCACCATTTAGGCTTCTATAGCTCCAGAAAATCCATTTCGAGTGCAGGGAGGTCAGAATCCAATAGCATCAACAGTCCTTTTTTAGCCTCTGAATCAGATTTTTGCTCAGGTTCCTCAATTTCAACCAGAAAATATCTGAAATCACAGAAGAATACACAAACTCATAGTAAAGTCCAGAAATGTGAATTTTGCTTAAAAACTAATAAAAATATACTAAAAAGTAGCTAGATCCTACTAAAAACTACCTAAAAACAATGCCAAAAAGCGTATAAATTATCCGCTCATCACAACACCAAACTTAAATTGTTGCTTGTCCCCAAGCAACTGAAAACAAAATAGGATAAAAAGAAGAGAATATACAATGAATCACACAATATCAATGAAACTTAGTCCTAATTAGATGAACGGGGCTAGTAGCTTTTTGTTTCTGAACAGTTTTGGCATCTCACTTTATCCTTTGAAATTCAGAATGATTGGCATCTATTGGAACTCAGAATTTTTGATAGTGTTATTGATTCTCCTAGTTCAGTATGTTGATTCTTGAAGACAGCTACTTTATGAGTCTTGGTCGTGGCCCTAAGCACTTTATTTTCCAGTATTACCACCGGATACATAAATGCCACAGACACATAACTGGGTGAACCTTTTCAGATTGTGACTCAGCTTTGCTAAAGTCCCCAGTTAGAGGTGTCCATAGTTCTTAAGCACACTCTTTTGCTTTGAATCACGACTTTAACCACTCAGTCTCAAGCTTTTCACTTGGACCTTCATGACATAAGCACATGGTTAGGGACAGCTTGATTTAGCCGCTTAGGCCAGGATTTTATTCCTTTAGGCCCTCCTATCCATTAATGCTCAAAGCCTTTGATCCCTTTTACCCTTGCCTTTTGGTTTAAAGGGCTATTGGCTTTTTCTGCTTGCTTTTTCTTTTTCTTTCTTTTTCTTTTTTCGCCATTTTTCGCTACTTTTTTCTTTTTCACTGCTTTTTCTTGCTTTAAGAATCAATTTCATAATTTTTCAGATTATCAATAACATTTATCTTTGTTCATCATTCTTTCAAGAGCCAACAATTTTAACATTCATAAACTTTACTATAAAAAATGCAATGTTCAAGCATTCATTTAGAAAAAAAAGTATTGCCACCACATCAAAATAATTAAACTAATTTCAAGATAAAATTTGAAATCCAAGTTCTTCTTATTCTTCTGTAATTAGGCACATTTTTCATTTAAGAGAGGTGAAGGATTCATGGAATTATTCATAGCTTTAAGGCATAGACACTAGACACTAATGATCATGTAGTAAAGACACAAAACATAGTAAAACATAAAGCTCAAAGCCGAAAATAGAAAGACAAATACACAAGGATATTAAGGAACGGGTCCACCTTAGTGAGGGTGGCGTCTTCTTCTTGAAGATCCAATGGAATGCTTGAGCTCCTCTATGTCTCTTCCTTGCCTTTGTTGCTCTTCCCTCATGGCTATTTGATCTTCTCTAATCTCATGGAGAATGATGGAGTGCTCTTGGTGCTTCACCCTTAGTTGGTCCATGTTGTAACTCAAGCCTTCCAAAGAGGTGTTGAGTTGCTCCCAATAGTTGTGTGAAGGAAAATGCATCCCTTGAGGCATCTCAGGGATTTCTTGATGAGGGATTTCCTCATGCTCTTGTTGTGGTCCATGAGTGGGCTCTCTTGTTTTCTCCATCCTTTTCTTAGTGATGGGCTTGTCCTTTTCAATGAGTATGTCTTCCTCTATGACAATTCCAGCTAAACTGCATAGGTGACAAATGAGATGAGGAAAGGTTAACCTTGCCAAAGTGGAGGACTTGTCAGCCACCTTATACAGTTCTAGAGGTATGATCTCATGAACTTCCACTTCCTCCCCAATCATGATACTATGGATCATGATGGCCCGATCCACAATTACTTCGGATCAGTTGCTAGTAGGAATGATGGAGCGCTGGATGAACTCCAACCATCCTCTAGCCACAGGCTTAAGGTCCGGTCTTTTCAATTGAACCGGCTTGCCTCTTGAGTCTCTTTTCCATTGAGCTCCTTCAACACATATGTCCATGAGGACTTGGTCCAACCTTTGATCAAAGTTGACCCTTCTAGTGTAGGGGCGTGCATTTTCTTGCATCATTGGCAAGTTGAACTCCAACCTTACATTTTCCGAACTGAAATCTAAGTATTTTCCCTAACCATTGTAAGCCAATTCTTTGGATTCGGGTTCATACTTTGATCATAGTTCTTAGTGATCTATGCGTTTGAATAGAACTCTTGAACCATTAACATTCTGACTTGTTGAATGGGGTTGGTGAGAACTTCCCAACCTCTTCTTCGAATCTCATGTCGGATCTCCGGATACTCATTCCTTTTGAGCATGAAAGGGGCCTCAGGGATCACCTTCTTCTTGGCCACAACTTCATAGAAGTGATCTTAATGGACCTTTAAGATAAATCTCTCCATCTCCTATGACTCGGAGGTGGAAGCTTTTGCCTTTCCTTTCTTCTTTCTAGAGGTTTCTCCGGCCTTAGTTGCCATAAATGGTTATAGAAAAAAAAACAATACTTTTACCACACCAAACTTAAAAGGTTTGCTCGTCCTCGAGCAAAAGAAGAAAGAAAGAAGGGGAAGAAGAAGAAAATGGAGGAGATGAAGGGAGAGATAGGTTCGGCCAAGAGGGTAGGAGAGTGTTTGTGATGTGTAAAAATGAAGAAGTGAAGAAGGGTATTTATAGGAAAAGAGAGGGAGAGTAGCCGAATGAAATTGGGTGGGTTTGGGAGGAAAAAATGTTTGGATTTAAAAAGTGAGGTATGTCGGATTTTTGCGGAAGAGGGATGAAGGTGATTGGTGAAGAGAATATAGGGAAGAGGATATGATTTGATAGGTGAGTGGTGTTTTGGGTAGAGTGTTATAGAGATGTGTGAGGGGGAAAGAAAGAGAGAGGTGGGGTAGGTGAGGATCTTGTGGGGTCCACAGATCCTGAGGTGTCAAGGATTTTTCATCCTTGCACCATTTAGGCGTGTAAACTCCCTCTGTATGCAATACTGGCGTTTAACGCCAGACTGCTGCCTGTTTCTGGCATTGAACGCCAGCTTTTATACCTTTTCTGGCATTTAACGCCAATCTGTAGCCTGTTTCTGGCGTTAAACGCCAGTCTGGTGCTTCTTTTTGGCGTTAAACGCCTAGAATGGTGCCAGACTGGGCGTTTAACGCCCATTCTGCTACTCTTACTGGTGTTTAGACACCAGTAAGCTCATCCTCCAGGGTGTGTTGTTTCTAATGATGTTTTTTATTTTGCTTTAATTTTTTCGGTTGTTTTTGTGACTCCACATGATCATCAACCTAAAGAAAACATAAAATAATAATGAAAAATGGAATTTTAACATAGATAAATAAAAATTGGGTTGCCTCCCAATAAGCGGAACCTTGAGTCTTGAATACAAGGTAGTCCTCATTCAATTGAAGAACCAACTCTCCTCTGTCAACATCAATCATAGCTTTTGCTGTGGCTAGGAAATGTCTGCCAAGGATGATGGCTTCATCCTCATCCTTTCCAGTGTCTAAGATTATGAAATCAGCAGGGATGTAAAGGCCTTCAACCTTCACTAGCACGTCCTCTACTAGTCCATAAGCCTGTTTCATTGATTTGTCTGCCATCTCTAGTGAGATTCTTGCAGCTTGTACCTCAAAGATTCCTAGTTTCTCCATTATAGAGAGTGGAATGAGGTTAATACCTGACCCTAGGTTACACAGAGCCTTCTCGAAGGACATGGTGCCTATGGTACAAGGTATTAAGAATTTACCAGGATCCTGTTTCTTTTGAGGTAAACTTTGCTAAACCCAGGTATTCAGTTCATTAATGAGCAATGGAGGTTCATCCTCCCAAGTCTCATTACCAAATAGCTTGGCATTCAGCTTCATGATTACTCCTAAATACTGGGCAACTTGCCCTTCAACAATGTCTTCATCTTCTTCAGAAGATGAATAGTCATTAGAGCTCATGAATGGTAAAAGGAAGTTCAATGGAATTTCTATGGTCTCTGTATGAGCCTCAGATTCCTGTGGTTCCTCATTGGGGTACTCCTTAATGGCCAGTGGATGTTCCCTAAGGTCTTCCTCACTGGGAATCACTGCCTTTTCACTCTCTCCAGGTTCAGCCATGTTGGTCACAGTTATGACCTTGCACTCTCGTTCGGGCTTCTCTTCTGTATTGCTTGGGAGAGTGCTAGGAGGAGTTTCAGTAACCCTTTTACTCAGTTGACCCACTTGTGCCTCCAAGTTTTTTATGGAGGACCTTGTTTCATTCATGAAACTGAGAGTGGCTTTAGATAGATCAGAGACTATATTTGCTAAGCTAGATGGGTTCTGCTCAGAATTCTCTGTCTGTTGCTGAGAGGATGATGGAAAAGGCTTGCCATTGCTAAACCTGTTTCTTCCACCATTATTATTGTTAAAGCCTTGTTGAGGCTTTTGTTGATCCTTCCATGAGAAATTTGGATGATTTCTCCATGACGAATTATAGGTCTTTCCATAGACTTCACCCATGTAATTCACTTCTGCCATTGCAGGGTTCTTAGGATCATAAGCTTCTTCTTCAGAAGATGATTCTTTAGTACTGTTGGATGCAGCTTGCAATCCATTCAGACTCTGAGAAATCATATTGACTTGCTGAGTCAACATTTTGTTCTGAGCCAATATAGCATTTAGAGCATCAATTTCAAGAACTCCCTTCCTCTGACGCGTCCCATTATTCACAGGATTCCTTTCAGAGGTGTACATAAACTGGTTATTTGTAACCATTTCATTGAGTTCTTGAGCTTCTGCAGGCATTTTCTTCAGGTGAATAGATCCACCTGCAGAATGGTCCAATGACATCTTAGACAATTCAGACAGACCATCATAGAATATATCCAGGATGGTCCTTTTTGAGAGCATGTCAGAAGGACACTTTTTGGTCAGTTGCTTGTATCTTTTCCAAGCTTCATAGAGGAATTCACCTTCTTTCTGCCTGAAAGTTTGAACATTCACTCTAAACTTGCTCAACTTTTGAGGAGGAAAGCATTTGGCTAAGAAAGCCATGACCAGCTTATCCCAAGAGTTCAGGCTATCTCTAGGTTGAGAGTCCAACCATATTTTAGCTCTGTCTCTTACAGCAAAAGGGAAAAGCATAAGCTTGTAGACCTCGGGATCAACTCCATTGGTCTTAACAGTATCACAGATCTGCAAGAATTCAGTTAAGAACTGATAAGGATCTTCTGATGGAAGTCCATAAAAATTGCAATTCTGTTGCATTAGAGAAACTAATTGAGGCATTTAGCTCAAAATTGTTTACTCCAATGGCAGGGATTAAGATGCTTCTTCCATGGAAGTTGGAAGTTGGTGCAGTGTAGTCACTAAGCATCTTCCTTGCATTGTTATTGTTGTTGGGTTCGGCCATTACTTCTTTTTCGAGATTCTCTGTAAGGTTTTCTCTGGATTATTGTGCTTTAGCTTCTCTTAGCTTCTTCTTCAGAGTCCTTTCAGGTTCAGGGTCAGCTTTAACAAGAATGTCCTTTTCCTTGCTCCTGCTCATATGAAAAAGAATAGGACAGAAAAGAAGAGGAATCATCTATGTCACAGTATAGAGATTCCTTTATGTGAGTAGAAGAGAAGAAGAATAGAGGAGGAAAAATTCAAACACAGAGAGAGAAGAGAAGAGGGTTCGAATTATGAGTAGAAGAGAAGTGTTAGTAGATAAATAAAATAATTAGAAAGAGGTGAGAGAGAGAAACTCGAAAATTATTTTGAAAAATGGGTTAGCAATTTTCGAAAAAGTTAGAAGAGATAAAATTAGAATTTAAATCATTTAGTTAATTAAAAAGATTTTTTTGAAAAAGAGGGAGGTGATTTTCGAAAATTAGAAGAGAGAGGATTAGTTAGGTGGTTTTGAAAAAGATTTTGAAATTAATTTTGAAAAGATAAGAAGTTAGAAAAAGATATTTTGAAATTAAGGTTTGAAAATGATATGATTTGAAAAAGATATGATTGAAAAGATATGATTGAAATTTATTTTGAAAAAGATTTAATTTTTAAAATCAGAATTAATGACTTGACTCACAAGAAATCAAAAGATATGATTCTAAAATTTAAAGTTTGAATCTTTCTTAACAAGAAAGTAACAAACTTGAAATTTTTGAATTAAAACATTAATTGTTAGTATTAATTTCGAAAAATATGAGGTAAAAATAGGAAAAAGATTTTGAAAAGTTTTGAAAAAGATTTTTGAAAATTTTCAAAAAACAAAGGAAAAAATGAAAAATATTTGATTTTGAAAAGATTTTGAAAAGATAAATTTTGAAATTGAAATCTTGACTTGACTAACAAGAAACAACTTATTTTAAAAATTTTTGACTAAGTCAACCCAACGATTTCGAAATTTATGAGTGAAATAAGGAAAAGATATTTTTTATTTTTTGAATTTAATGAGGAAAGAGAAAAACCACAAAATGACTCAACACATAAAAATTTTGGATTAAAACAAATGATGCATGCAAGAACACTATGAATGTCAAGATGAACACCAAGAACACTTTCAAGATCATGATGAACATCAAGAACTTATTTTTGAAAAATTTTCAAGAAAAGAAAAACATGCAAGACATCAAACTTAGAAATTTTTAAACTATTGACTCTAAAAATTTGAAAATGCATATGAAAAACAAGAAAAGATACAAAACAAGAAAATTTTAGGATCAAACAAGGAGACTTATCAAGAACAACTTGAAGATCCTGAAGAACACCATGCATGAGTTTTCGAAAAATTTTTTAGGAAAAATTAAAAACATGCAATTGAAACCAAACTTAAAATTTGACACTAGCTAGACTCAAACAAGAAACACAAAATAATTTTTTTTATGATTTTATAATTTTTTTGTATTTTTTTCGAAAATTATTTTAAAAAAGAAAATAAGAAACTCAAAATTTTTAATAAGAATTCCAGGAATCATGCAATGTTAGTCTAAAGCTTCAGTCTAAATAGATTAGACATGGCTAGCCAAGCTTCAGCAAGACATTACATACAACAGCCAAATTGATGGGAATCAACTAGCTCCTGTGATGATAAAAGCATCATCCAAAACTCTAGAATTCATTCTTAAAAATTCTGAAGACAAAATAAAAAGAAAATTACCTAATCTAAGCAACAAGATGAACCGTCAGTTGTCCAAACCCGAACAATTCCCGACAACGGCCCCAAAAACTTGGTGCACGAAATTGTGATCTCTGACAACAGCACCAAAAACTTGGTACACGCGATCGTAATCTCAACACTTTCGTTACAATTCCGCACAACTAACCAGCAAGTGCACTGGGTCGTCCAAGTGTCGATCCCACGGAGATTGTCGGCTTGAAGCAAGCTATGGTCATCTTGTAAATGTCAGTCAGGCAGATTCAAATAGTTATGGGATTTTGATAACTAAAAGATAAATAGACATAAAATAAAGATAGAGATACTTATGTAATTCATTGGTGAAAATTTCAGATAAGCGTATGAAGATGCATCATTCCTTCTGAATCTCTGCTTTCCTACTGTCTTCATTCAATCATTCATACTCCTTTCCATGGCAAGTTGTATGTTGGGATCACTGTTGTCAATGGCTACCTCCCATCCTCTCAGTGAAAATGGTCCTCTACGATTTCTGTACGGCTAATCAACTGTCGGATTTCTCCTCTCGGATGAAAAATACTAGGCACAGCTACCGCATGGCTAATCAGCTGTCGGTTCTCGATCATGTCAGAATAAGATCCAATGATCTTTCTGCGCACTGTCACTGTGCCCCACAGTCGCGAGTTTGAAGCTCGTCAAAGTCATCCCTTTCCAGATCCTACTCGGAATACCACAGACAAGGTTTAGACTTTCCGGATCTCAAGAATGCTGCCAATTGTTTCTAGCTTATACCACGAAGGTTCTAATCTCAGATTCAGATGCCCCATTGTCAGAAGGGAAATGATGTGAATCATTGATTAGAGACCCAAGAGATATGCATTCAAGCTTGTTTTCATGTAAAACGGAAGTGTTTGTCAGGCACGCGTTCATAAGTGAGAATGGTGATGAGTGTCACTTGATCATCATATTCATCATGTTCTTGTGTTCGAATGAATATCTTAGAATAAGGATAAGCTTGTATTGAATAGAAGAACAATAGTACTTTGCATTAATACTCGAGGAACAGCAGAGCTCCACACCTCCTTAACCTATGGTGTGTAGAAACTCCACCGTTGAAAATACATAAGAACAAGGTCTAGGCATGGCCGAATGGCCAGCCCCCAATGTCTAAGGACTAAAAACGATCCCAAGATGATCTAAGGATAATCCAAAGATGTAAATACAATAGTAAAAGGTCCTATTTATACTAGACTAGTTACTAGGGATTACAAAAATTACAAAATGATGCAGAAATCCACTTCCGGGCCCACTTGGTGTGTGCTTGGGCTGAGCATTGAAGCTTTCATGTGTAGAGACTTTTCTTGGAGTTAAACACCAGCATTTATGCCAGTTTGGGCGTTTAACTCCAACTTGTATCCTGTTTCTGGCGTTTAACGCTAGAATAGAGCAGGAAGTTGGCATTTGAACGCCAGTTTCCGTCGTCAAAATTTGGGCAGAGTATGGACTATTATATATTGCTGGAAAGCCCTGGATGTCTACTTTCCAACGCAATTGAGTGCAGGGAGGTCAGAATCCAACAGCATTAGCAGTCCTTTTTCAGCCTCTGAATCAAATTTTTGCTCAGGTCCTTCAATTTTAGCGAGAAAATATCTAAAATCATAGAAAAACACACAAACTCATAGTAAAGTCCAAAAATGTGAATTTTGCTTAAAAACTAATAAAAATATACTAAAAAGTAGCTAGATCCTACTAAAAACTACCTAAAAACAATGCCAAAAAGCGTATAAATTATCCGCTTATCATATATCTTTTTGAGTGTCGGAGTTCTAAGATTGTCTCTGTCTTTTCCGAGACCTTAAATCTTATGTACGTGGGCACCTTTATCATGTTGAGAACCTCTGGTTCTCATTTCATATATATGTTGTAATTTTTCAAATTCAGGTCGAGAGGCACTTCGATAGGCGTCTGGAGTTTCCTTTGGCAAGCAAAGTTGGGATGCTATCTTTTGGGGATGTATATATATATGTATATGATATTCTCCGGTTAGCCTTGGTTTTGTAGGTCACGCCTGAGGCTCGATATTTTGTACATTTGATATTCTGCTCTTTATGTACATGTACTTTTTCGTTCATCCTATTTTAAGTTTCCATTACGTGAGCGATGCGATTTTCTTTTCACGCTTTTGTTTAAACTTTCCTTCAAGACTCTTCGTTATAAATTCTTTTCAACTACGATATATGTATATCTTGTTTTAGAGATCGTAATACCACACGACCTCTGTTTTACGGCTTAAGCATAAAGCTCTGTGTGGTAAGGCGTTACATCCTCAAGTTGTGTCACTGCCACCGTCCTACCACCACTGTCAAATCTAGTCTAGCTGTCTTCCCTACTACCTTAATGTTGTCACAACTTGTCTCTGTCATTGCGGTCGTCGTAGCTTGTCTTTGCCGTCGCATCGCATCGCCTTTGTTCAACCGCATTGCTTCTGTTTCGCGGTCATTTTTTTCTAGTTTCCTCTTCGTACTTTACTACTTCCTCTTCCACATCTTAGTTTGAGTTCTAGCCTTCATCTGTGTTCCCTCTCCTTCCCCTGTGTTCAAATTTCAACCCTAGTGGAAGGAAGGTGATTTTTGGGCTTTGTTACTTATTTTATTTAATTGTTGGTGTTGTTGGTGTGTTGATAAAACCCGTTTTTAAGGTTTATCTTGCATGGATTTCGAGGGTTTTATCAATGATCTTTGACACTTATTCAGATAATAATGCATGATTTTGTGTTCCTTTCCAAACTTTGCTTCATGAATGAAAACATGCTTCTTTTACATTAAATTAGATATATTTTAATCTTCCTCTATTACCATTCGATGCCGTGATCCGTTTGTTAGGTGATTTCAGAGCTTATAGGGCAAGGATGGCCTAGAAGAGAGGGAGTTTTGGAGCTTTGAGCAGCGACACGTACGCGTGCCTTGCGTATACACGTGGATGCGCGCTACCAAGATCGGCGTGAAGAAGCCAAAGCCAGAAGCCGGCGCATTTGCATGGCTAAGCCAAAACCTCATGGACGCGTGCACACGCTTGACGCATGCGCGTGGATCATAAAACTCCAAGGATGCGTACGCGTGCTGTGCGCATACGTGTTGATGCCCGCATGTGACTTTTTAAGAAAAAACGTGACTGGCGATTTCAGGACAGTTACAGACCCTGTTTGGAGCAGAATTCTGGTGGGGAAAGGCATAAGAAGACCAAGGATTGAAGGGATCCACATCCATTCACACATTACACACATTTTTAGATATTTTTCTTAGTTAGTTACATTTTGTAGAGAGAGAAAATCCAACTTCTCTCTAGGATTTTGCTCTCTCTATCTCAATTTCTCTTGGATTCCTTTGGTGAGATCCATTGCCAATTCACTTTTCCGTTAATCTAAGTTGTTGATCTAATTCTCCTACTTTCAATTAGTTCTCTTTTTTATTCATTCACTTTGGATCTTAGATTTGGACTTTGTTACTTTAATTTTGATTAATGAATTGAGGAATTTCTTTCAATTGTTTGATTGTTGATGCTTTCTTGAGTTAGATAGCTTGAATTCAATTTCTTTTCTTAATTTCATAATGTCTCTCACTATTGCTCACCAATTGTTTGAAGAAATGACAACCCTAGCTATGGAGTAGATTCCTCTTTCTTGGCTTAGGGGTTGAGTTACTGGAGACACTTGAATAGTTAATATCCTTTGTTGATCATCAATTGAGAATTGCTAATTGACTTGTATGTCACTAAAGCTAGACTTCCTTAGGGTTAGACTATGACTTATGATTCAAGTTGATTCTTTTCACTTGAATTTTCTCCATAGTTAGGGGTTAACTAAGTGAAGCCATGATCAAGTGTCGTCATAATTGATGGAAACTATAATGATGGAACTTCCAATGCTCACCCTTAGCCAAGGCTTTTATCTAGATTGATTGTTGTTCACTTTTGTTAGCTTGAATTCTCACACTAAACTCCAAACCATAAAAGACTTCCTAATCAATGATGTGCATTCTAAGGCAATTCCTAGAGAAAATGACTCGAGACTAATACTCTCGGTTATTGATTTTCGATTTGTTTGATGAGAAATTGTGTGTCGGTCTAGACTATACTCACAATTGGATTTATTGCTAATTTCTATACCGGCATAAAATTCTCTCATCAAAATGGTGCCGTTACCAAGGATTTGCATATATGTGCCATGTTATTGGTTAGTGTGAATATGTTGATATGTGAATACTTGCATTTTCTTTTGATTGTTTGTTTGTTTGATTACTAGTTAGGATTAGTCTTTGTTTAGTTCAATTTGTTGTCATGAACTCAATACTTCCTTCATCGTATGATGCATTCACTACCGGACCCGAGCTTAGCCCCATTTGATCCGGAAATTGAAAGAACTTTGCTTCACATTAGGCAAGCTCGGAGCCAGTTATCCTTTGAGGGTGGTGAAAAGGTTTTTACCAATTCACCAACCATATCCGAGGTTAATTCCGAATCGTCATTCGAAGAAGGCACTATCTACTCTTCCGTTGATACTACTAATAGTTCTTCTCTTGATCTAGGTACTGACACAATGGCCGCTCCAAGGAGAGTTACTCTCAAGGAAGTGGGTGCAACGAACTTTGTTCTTCAACCTCTTCATGTGCTTCACCCAAACTGGAATGCAAACTTTGAGCTTAAGACTGCTTTGATCAATCTTCTACCAAAGTTTCACGGACTTCCCGCACAAGATCCTATTAGACACCTTAAGGACTTTCAAGGTGTGTGCTCAACAACTAGTTGGAAGGATCCGATAAAGTTGCTATATGGTTGTTTGCCTTCCCATTCTCTCTTGAGGGAAGAGCCAAAGAGTGGTTCTACACTTTACCTAGTGAGGTTGTCTCCGATTGGGACTTGCTTAGAAGGGAGTTCTTAGATAAATTCTTTCCCGTGGAAGTGACAGACAATCTAAGGAAAGAGATCTCATACATTGTCCAAGGTGAAATGGAGACTCTATACGAGTATTGGGAACGGTTTCGAAAGCTCCTAGACTCATGTCCCAATCACATGATTGACACTCAAGTATTACTTAGATATGTGTGTCAAGGAATGAGACCACAAGAAAAAACTCTCTTAGATGCTTCAAGCAATGGTTCCTTGTCAAAGTATAGGACGGCGGAGGAAGCATGGCAACTCATAACCGACTTGGCCGATTCAACTCAACATGGTAGACGAAGAACCAGTCCTCTAAGAACCGTAAATGAAGTTTCTTCTAGTAGTGAGACCGCCGTCCTTGCCAAATCCTTGGGTGAAATGACAAGCATTCTTAAGCAACTCCAACTTGGTAAACAACAACTGTAACACCCTACCATACAGAGTCTTATGCTTAAGTCATAATTCAGAGATGGCAAGGTATTACGACCTCTAAAATAAAAATTAGTACGTATAGTAGTATGAATGACTGATTATAACTAGGAGCCTTTGTAGAAAAAGGGGTAAACAAAAATCGCAACTCTAAAGCGCAACACTCCGATCGATAACGTAACGAGCAAGGATAAGCCAACGCGAGATTATATATATACAAAGGAGTGTCAAAAACAGGAATATCAAGACTCAAAATCCGGCTGCGAAGATAACCGGTCCGAGCATAACAATATATACATATGATAAAAATAAGGAAAACCCCAAAGGGACACAAATACATAAAACCTATTCTCCAAAATCTCCCATAAGAGGAGTCATCACAGTTTGTATTATTTAATGGAGATAAAAGTATCTAAACAAAATATATAAACCAAAACATAGCCCCGAGAACAAAGGATCTTCGCAATTATAGAAGTCTTCAGCATGCCTCAGCGGGAAACCTCACGTCCTGCATCTGAAAACCACAAAATCCGCATGGGTGAGAACCAGAGGTCCCCAGCATGGTAACAGCTTCCACATATATAATACATAATAATAGAGGAAAGCCGAAGGCAATCCTAGAACTTCCTCCAGATAATATTAAAGCTTATAAACAAGCTAAACCATAAAGGGCATCTGACTAAAGATACTTCACTCTAACTAATACTTCCCTTTCCAATTCCTTCTCACCTCCCAACCACCAGCAGGAGTATAATGTAGCAAACACAGTTATATCAAGCAAGAAATATACAATTAGGAACAAGTAAGGCATTTAGACAATTAGCAAGTAATATGCAGTCAAATAGGCAATCTCAAACAACTCACATGGTATGCATATGATGAATGCCTGTCCCTAGTGGCTGATGATATCATCTGTCGGTTATAGAGCCAACCCGACAAGTCTTGGCAGTTAACCATTGGACTGTCCCTCTGTCTTGTCTCCCCAACTTGAGTCATGCTCATTATAACTTGATCATAATCATGATCCATATCCATCACCCTCACTGGTGAATATTTATCCATCACCATCACTGGTGAATATTTATCCATCACCATCACTGGGGAATATTTTTCCATCACCATCACTGGTGAATATTTATCCATCACCATCACTGGTGAATATTTTTGGGGGTGAGCTCGTCCGGGAATTTCACAGTGCCCGGCCACCCTGACGACATAGGGTCAAAAGAGCTTCAAGTCTCGACCTGGAGCACATGGTGGCTAGCCACTGCTTTCTCCCAGGGAAACTCTCATCTCCGATAATGGAAGTGCAACATTCACAATTCATCTCCGATAATGGAAGTGCAACTTTCACAATTCATTCAACAGCATATATATGCGTTTATACATAGCCATAATCATGGCCCCGCCGTAACACGGCAATAATCCAGCCATAAAAGAGAGTTCGGTCCTATAACATCAAAGACCCCAAAATCTCAACATTTTTGCTCATAAAACTCGAAAACTAGGCTGGAATTTCGAAGAGAAAAACGTGGCTTACCTCAAGATTAATTGTATGGGTTTTGTAGAGCTCTCCGCGGTGAACGCGTGGCCGCAAACGGAGCGGCAATCGGAGCTCTAGATCAAAAGTTATGGTGGTTTGAAGATCAAGTGAGAGAAAGAACTTGAGAGAGTGTTCTTCCCTCCATGGCCTCTCTTTTTTCAGCGTGAATTGAGTGTTGTGAGGAGAGAGAATACTGAAAACTAGGGTTTTGGTTTAGTTATGTTGGGCCAAGGGCCCACTTTGGGTCCGGTTGGCCCGGTTTGCCCCGTTCGGTCCAATCTTGGCCCGAATTCTATAAAATTGGTACCGAAATTCTCGTCTCAATCTCCTCTATCATATTTAGCCACAAAAATCACATTTTGGGCTTTCTAGAATAAATTCTCATTTATAGTCTAATTAGCCGTTAATTAACCGGGTTTTACAACAACCCCAACAACAACTTCTGTCTCCTCAACAACAACCAAGCCAACAATTGGTTCCCCAACGTGTGTGTGGGATTTTCTCTTGTTACTCTCATTACATGGATGAGTGTCCAAACCTCCAAGAAGACAATACTCTAGTGGCTACCCACAATTTTTACGACCGGCCGAACCAAGGTTATCGCCAACAAGGAAGCAACTATAACCAAGGGGGTAATTACACCCAAGGTTGGCAAGAGAATTCAAACCAAGGTTGGAGAGATAGCTATAATCAAGGCGGAAGGGATAATGGAGGGAATCAAAGGTGGAACACCAACCATCAACAACAACGATACCAACAAAACCAACCATACCAACAAAGCCAACCATACCCTCAACAAAACCAAGGAAGAAACTACCAAACCTACCAACCACCACATCAAAGACAACCACCTCAACCCAATCAATCACAAGCCCCTCAAATCACATATCCTTCCATTTCTTCCAATCAAGATGATACACTCTGATCCATTCTCCAAGGGCAAAAAAAACTTCAAACTATACTTGCCTCAGGTCTCACCGGTCTTACATCTACTCTTCAAGCTCTTTTAGCCCGCATGGAACCATCTTCCACTCCTCAAGCCTCAAGTTCTAGTGCCATACCCTCTCAACCTCGACCCAACCCCAATGGTGGCATCAATGCCATTACCTTGAGGTCTGGAACCAAATTGCAAGAGAGGATACCAAAGGAACCAAGCCCAATAATAGTCACTCAAGATGAGAACGAGGTTGAGATAGAAGAGATTATAGACGAAGATGAGGCACAAGAGGTAGTTGAAGATAAAGTCTCTCAACCAAGAAGTGAAGTTTCTCAAGATGAGAAGGTTTTAGAAGAAGTTGCTCAACCAATCTCATTTCCTACAATAGCAAGGAAGGCTAAGAAGCGTGTAGAACTTAACTCCAAAATGGCGAAGATGTTCAAGAAAGTTGAGGTAACTATCCCTCTCTTTGATGCTATCCATCAAGTACCTAAATATGTAAAGTTTCTTAAGGACTTATGTATGAATGGTGCACGGAATTGCAATCACACCTTTGCAACTCCGCACAACTAACCAGCAAGTGCATTGGGTCGTCCAACTAATAATTCCTTACGCGAGTAAGGGTTGATCCCACGGAGATTGCCGGCTTGAAGCAAGCTATGGTTATCCATCACCATCACTGGTGCATATTTTTCCATCACCATCACTGGTGAATATTTATCCATCACCATCACTGGTGAATATTTTTGGGGGTGAGCTCGTCCGGG
>NC_029773.3:75041575-75042682 GCF_000817695.3 Arachis duranensis | reverse complement strand
GGGGGCGAGCTCATCCGGGTCTTTCACAGCGCCCGGCCACACTTATGACATAGGGTCAAAAGAGCTTCGAGTCTCAACCTGGAGCACGTGGTGGCTAGCCACTGCTTCCTCCCAGGGAAACTCTTATCTCCAACAGTGGAAGTGCAACATTCATAATTCATTCAACATCATATATGCATTTATACATGGCCATAATCATGGCTCCGCCGTAACACGGCAATAATTCAGCCATCCGGCTCACGGTTAAATCCATAACCAGCCGTTTCATCAACAATTACAGCCTTTCGGCCCATGGCATAACAAGCACTTCCACCACCATCCTCCGCATCTCACATATTCATGCTTGATCCTCATTGATCATCCATTTTTTCCTTGCTTCACTCGCAAGTTGCCACATTCACTAGCCCTCTTCTCATAGCTAGACATATCATAATGATTTAAGACATAAGTGGTGAGATCGGAGGCTTAGAAGTATGAAATTTGGCTTTTAAAACTCAAAAATCAACTTTGGGATGAAAACAGGTCCACGCGTACGTGCACTCCACGCGCACGCGTGGATGGCCTCAAAAACTCATCGACGCGTAAGCGTCATGCACGCTAACGCGTGGATTGAAAACTAGCCAAACGACGCGCACGCGTCAACCACGCGTACGCGTGGGTACTCTCGTGTCCCAGGCACAAAACTGGCACAGTTCTGGCATAACTCTCTGAAAAATGGCTGGGCATTGGGTGCAGCACATCGGCGCGCCCGCGCACATCACGCACACGCGTGGATGGTAGTTTTGAGAAGAACGGCGCGTACGCGCCAAGTGCGCCTACGCGCGGGGGTCATTCTGCTAAAAATTTTTCTAAGTTAAAAGATGCAAAATTCACAGTTTCAACCCCCAATCTTTCGACGGACATAACTTCCTCATTTTAAATCGTTTTTCACCCATTCTTCGAACGGTAGGGACATCTCGGATCCAATTTCATTTCTAAATAGATTTGGTACAAAATAGAGATCTGTAGTCCAAGTTATGTCCCGTCAAAGTATGTCCAAAAACCATGTTTTTCATACAAAACCACAACATGCCATTTTCAAAACAAGCCATATTCAACTCTTTTCAA
>NC_029773.3:75037674-75041217 GCF_000817695.3 Arachis duranensis | reverse complement strand
CAAAATCACTATCTCATCATTTTAACCCACTTCACCCAAGTGGTTCAAACTCAAACATATTGACATATCATATACTCTTCCTCATGCCAATTTTCAACAATGCCAATTCTAATAAATCATCATTGTACACAATCAATGTCATACTCACCATCTATATGGTTCAACCCACAATTCAACCACAACCAATCATCAAGCATATATCACAACATGCATATTTCTCATACATCATACCATCAAGGCATCAATAATCATCATCACATATATGACCACATCATATATCTCAATCATTCAACAACATCAACCATTCAATGCCTATCTTAGGGCCTCTAGCCTAAGTATTTCCTACCACATTACATATTAGATACGGGAAACCGAAACCATACCTTAGCCGATTTCCCAAGCTCAACCGGAGCACTTCCAAATCACTTATCCACAAGCTCTCAAGCCCTCAACACCTCCAAGAATAGATTTTTCACCACCAAATTCCTTTTTCAAGCTTTTCAAAATCACCAATCAAGCTCCAATATTCACATATACACAACCTAAGCCACAATCATCATACCCATACACAACCATCTCAATACCCAAACATCATGCACAACAAAATTACACTAGGGTTGAGAATCTTACCACACCCAAGGTCCAAGGAGACAAGATTAACCTTCTCCTTCAAGAGAGTTGGGTCCTATAACATCAAAGACCCCAAAATCTCAACATTTTTGCTCATAAAACTCGAAAACAAGGCTGGAATTTCGAAAGAAAAACGTGGCTTACCTCAAGATTAATTGTATGGGTTTTGTAGAGCTCTCCGTGGTGAACGCGTGGCCGCAAACGGAGCGGCAATTGGAGCTCTAGATCAAAAGTTATGGTGGTTTGAAGATCAAGTGAGAGAAAGAACTTGAGAGAGTGTTCTTCCCTCCATGGCCTCCATTTTCAGCATGTGAGTGTGTTTAGTGAGGAGAGAGAATGCTGAAAACTAGGGTTTTGGTTTAGTTATGTTGGGCCAAGGGCCCACTTTGGGTCCGGTTGGCCCGGTTTGCCCCATTCGGTCCAATCTTAGCCCGAATTCTATAAAATTGATACCGAAATTCTCGTCTCAATCTCCTCTATCATATTTAGCCACAAAAATCACATTTTGGGCTTTCTAGAATAAATTCTCATTTATAGTCTAATTAGCCGTTAATTAACCGGGTTTTACAACAACCCCAACAACAACTTCTGTCTCCTCAACAACAACCAAGCCAACAATTGGTTCCCCAACGTGTGTGTGGGATTTGCTCTTGTTACTCTCATTACACGGATGAGTGTCCAAACCTCCAAGAAGACAATACTCTAGTGGCTACCCACAATTTTTACGACCGGCCGAACCAAGGTTATCGCCAACAAGGAAGCAACTATAACCAAGGGGGTAATTACACCCAAGGTTGGCAAGAGAATTCAAACCAAGGTTGGAGAGATAGCTATAATCAAGGCGGAAGGGATAATGGAGGGAATCAAAGGTGGAACACCAACCATCAACAACAACGATACCAACAAAACCAACCATACCAACAAAGCCAACCATACCCTCAACAAAACCAAGGAAGAAACTACCAAACCTACCAACCACCACATCAAAGACAACCACCTCAACCCAATCAATCACAAGCCCCTCAAATCACATATCCTTCCACTTCTTCCAATCAAGATGCTACACTCTGATCCATTCTCCAAGGGCAAAAAAAACTTCAAACTATACTTGCCTCAGGTCTCACCGGTCTTACATCTACTCTTCAAGCTCTTTTAGCCCGCATGGAACCATCTTCCACTCCTCAAGCCTCAAGTTCTAGTGCCATACCCTCTCAACCTCGACCCAACCCCAATGGTGGCATCAATGCCATTACCTTGAGGTTTGGAACCAAATTGCAAGAGAGGAGACCAAAGGAACCAAGCCCAATAATAGTCACTCAAGATGATAACGAGGTTGAGATAGAAGAGATTATAGACAAAGATGAGGCACAAGAGGTAGTTGAAGATAAAGTCTCTCAACCAAGAAGTGAAGTTTCTCAAGATGAGAAGGTTTTAGAAGAAGTTGCTCAACCAATCTCATTTCCTACAATAGCAAGGAAGGCTTAGAAGCGTGTAGAACTTAACTCCAAAATGGCGAAGGTGTTCAAGAAAGTTGAGGTAACTATCCCTCTCTTTGATGCTATCCATCAAGTACCTAAATATGTAAAGTTTCTTAAGGACTTATGTATGAATGGTGCACGGAATTGCAATCATACCTTTGCAACTCCGCACAACTAACCAGCAAGTGCACTGGGTCGTCCAACTAATAATTCCTTACGCGAGTAAGGGTTGATCCCACGGAGATTGTCGGCTTGAAGCAAGCTATGGTTATCCATCACCATCACTGGTGAATATTTTTTCATCACCATCACTGGTGAATATTTTTGGGGGTGAGCTCGTCCGGGAATTTCACAGTGCCCGGCCACCCTGACGACATAAGGTCAAAAGAGCTTCAAGTCTCGACCTGGAGCACATGGTGGCTAGCCACTGCTTTCTCCCAGGGAAACTCTCATCTCCGATAATGGAAGTGCAACTTTCACAATTAATTCAACAGCATATATATGCGTTTATACATAGCCATAATCATGGCCCCGCCGTAACACGGCAATAATCCAGCCATCCGGCTCACGGTTAAATCCATAACCAGCTGTTTCATCAACAATTACAGCCTTTCGGCCCATGGCATAACAAGCACTTCCACCACCATCCTCCACATCTCACATATTCATGCTTGATCCTCATTGATCATCCATTTTCCCTTGCTTCACTCGCAAGTTGCCACATTCACTAGCCCTCTTCTCATAGCTAGACATATCATAATGATTTAAGACATAAGTGGTGAGATCGGAGGCTTAGAAGTATGAAATTTGGCTTTTAAAACTCAAAAATCAACTTTGGAATGAAAATAGGTCCACGCGTACGCGCACTCCACGCGCACGCGTGGATGGCCTCAAAAACTCATCGACGCGTAAGCGTCATGCACGCTAACGCGTGGATTGAAAACTAGCCAAACGACCCGCACGCGTCAACCACGCGTACGCGTGGGTACTCTCATGCCCCAGGCACAAAACTGGCACAGTTCTGGCATAACTCTCTGGAAAATGGCTGGGCATTGGGTGCAGCACATCGGCGCGCCCGCGCACATCACGCACACGCGTGGATGGCGCTTTTGAGAAGAACGGCGCGTACGCGCCAAGTGCGCCTACGCGCGGGGGGTCATTCTGCTAAAAATTTTTCTAAGTTAAAAGATGCAAAATTCACAGTTTCAACCCCCAATCTTTCGACGGACATAACTTCCTCATTTTAAATCGTTTTTCACCCATTCTTCAAACGGTAGGGACATCTCGGATCCAATTTCATTTCTAAATAGATTTGGTACAAAATAGAGATCCGTAGTCCAAGTTATGTCCCGTCAAAGTATGTCCAAAAACCATGTTTTTCATACAAAACCACAACATGCCATTTTCAAAACAAGCCATATTCAACTCTTTTCAA
>NC_029773.3:75034088-75037070 GCF_000817695.3 Arachis duranensis | reverse complement strand
ATTAATTGTATGGGTTTTGTAGAGCTCTCCGCGGTGAACGCGTGGCCGCAAACGGAGCGGCAATCGGAGCTCTAGATCAAAAGTTATGGTGGTTTGAAGATCAAGTGAGAGAAAGAACTTGAGAGAGTGTTCTTCCCTCCATGGCCTCCATTTTCAGCATGTGAGTGTGTTTAGTGAGGAGAGAGAATGCTGAAAACTAGGGTTTTGGTTTAGTTATGTTGGGCCAAGGGCCCACTTTGGGTCCGGTTGGCCCGGTTTGCCCCATTCGGTCCAATCTTAGCCCGAATTCTATAAAATTGATACCGAAATTCTCGTCTCAATCTCCTCTATCATATTTAGCCACAAAAATCACATTTTGAGCTTTCTAGAATAAATTCTCATTTATAGTCTAATTAGCCGTTAATTAACCGGGTTTTACAACAACCCCAACAACAACTTCTGTCTCCTCAACAACAACCAAGCCAACAATTGGTTCCCCAACGTGTGTGTGGGATTTGCTCTTGTTACTCTCATTACACGGATGAGTGTCCAAACCTCCAAGAAGACAATACTCTAGTGGCTACCCACAATTTTTACGACCGGCCGAACCAAGGTTATCGCCAACAAGGAAGCAACTATAACCAATGGGGTAATTATACCCAAGGTTGGCAAGAGAATTCAAACCAAGGTTGGAGAGATAGCTATAATCAAGGCGGAAGGGATAATAGAGGGAATCAAAGGTGGAACACCAACCATCAACAACGACGATACCAACAAAACCAACCATACCAACAAAGCCAACCATACCCTCAACAAAACCAAGGAAGAAACTACCAAACCTACCAACCACCACATTAAAGACAACCACCTCAACCCAATCAATCACAAGCCCCTCAAATCACATATCCTTCTACTTCTTCAAATCAAGATGATACACTCTGATCCATTCTCCAAGGGCAAAAAAACTTCAAACTATACTTGCCTCAGGTCTCACCGGTCTTACATCTACTCTTCAAGCTCTTTTAGCCCGCATGGAACCATCTTCCACTCCTTAAGCCTTAAGTTCTAGTGCCATACCCTCTCAACCTCGACCCAACCCCAATGGTAGCATCAATGCCATTACCTTGAGGTCTAGAACCAAATTGCAAGAGAGGAGACCAAAGGAACCAAGCCCAATAATAGTCACTCAAGATGAGAACGAGGTTGAGATAGAAGAGATTATAGACGAAGATGAGGCATAATAGGTAGTTGAAGATAAAGTCTCTCAACCAAGAAGTGAAGTTTCTCAAGATGAGAAGGTTTTAGAAGAATTTGCTCAACCAATCCCATTTCCTACAATAGCAAGGAAGGCTAAGAAGCATGTAGAACTTGACTCCAAAATGGCGAAGATGTTCAAGAAAGTTGAGGTAACTATCCCTCTCTTTGATGCTATCCATCAAGTACCTAAATATGTAAAGTTTCTTAAGGACTTATGTATGAATGGTGCATGGAATTGCAATCACACCTTTACAACTCCGCATAACTAACCAGCAAGTGCACTGGGTCGTCCAACTAATAATTCCTTACGCGAGTAAGGGTTGATCCCACGTAGATTGCCGGCTTGAAGCAAGCTATGGTTATCCTGTAACTCTTAGTCAGGAGTTTAGTGATAAAAATAATTTTGTTAGTAAAAAATAAAAGAGCATGAAATGAATGATACTTGTTATTCAGTAATGGAGAACATGTTGAGGTTTCAGAGATGCTCTGTCTCCTGAATCTTTGCTTTCCTACTATCTTCTTCTCCAAACACGCATGGCTCTTTCTATCGCAGGCCGTATGTTGGTGGATCACCATTGTCAATGGCTACCATCCTTCCTCTCAATGAAAATGGTCCAGATACGACTTCTGTGCGGCTAATCATCTGACGGATCTCTTGTCTCGGATGAAAAATACCAGGCACAACTTCCGCACGGCTAATCATCTGTCGGTTCTCACTTGTGTCGGAATAGGACCTTGATAAACATTATTTGTAGGGTTTATCTTGTGCTTGATTTAGGGGATTTTATAACCTTTTACCTACATTTATCCATTGAAATAGCATAGTTTTATAACTTCTCCCTTAATTGTGCTTAAGAGTGAAAGCATGCTTTTTAGGTCTTAAAATAGCTAAATTTAATTCACCTTGATTCTATTAGATTCCTTGATATGTTTTTTAAGTGATTTCAGATTTAGGAGGCAAAGATTGGATCAAGGTAATGAAGGAAAAGCATGTAAAGATGGAGAACTCATGAAGAAATGTAGGAATCACAAAAGCTGTCAAGCCAACCTCTTCGCACTTAATCGATCATAACGTGAGCTACAAAAATCCAAATGATGCGGTTCCACTTGGGTTGGAAAGCTAACAACCGGGGCTTCCAAACGATATAAGATTTGCCATAGTTGCATCGCACATAGGGGCGCGCACGCGCACGGTACACGGACGCACCGATAGTGGCACATGATCCACTTAATGCAACTCGTGGCCAGCGATTTTAGAAGCCTTGTGGGCCCAATCCAACTCATTTCTGATGCTATTTAAGCCAAAGATTGAAGAGGGATGAAGAAGTTAGTTACCATTAGTTTAGTTTAGCTTAGTTTAGTAGTTAGAGTTAGTTTTTAGAGAGAGAAGCTCTCACTTCTCTCTAGGATTAGGATTAGGTTTAGTTCTTAGATCTAGATTTTAATTCATCTTCTTCTACTTCTATCTTCTCAATTCCTTGTAGTTACATTCATTCTTCTTCCATTCCTTTGTTGTAATCTCTTTTATGTTGTTCTTGTGTTTTGTTGTAGATCTACTTTTGTTTCTTCTCTCTTCTTTACATTCTATTCAAGGTAATTCATAATAATTGTGTTTCTTTTGATTGTTGTTATTAATTTCTTTCAATAATTGTTGTTAGATTTCATTCTTGTTGTCAATTTACTATGCTTTTCTTTTGTGCCTTCCAAGTGTTTGATGAAATGCTTGGTTGGATTTTAGTGTAGGTT
>NC_029773.3:75032342-75033681 GCF_000817695.3 Arachis duranensis | reverse complement strand
TAAACAACTTTTTGTATGAAAAGATTATTGTTTGGTTTAGGAACTATACTTGCAACGAGAATTCATTTGTGAAATTCTAAACCATCAAAAATCTAATCATCAAAATGGCACCGTTGCCGGGGAGTTGCAATGGTGTTATGTTTTGGTTATTGTATATATGTGAATATTGTGAATAGCTTGATTTTTGCCTTTTGGTAGTATTTTCTAGTCTTTGGATTTGGTTTTCCTTGTTTCTCATTCCATTTTATTTTCCTTTTCTCTTTTCATTATGAATTCTCACTTTGGCTATGAGTGTAGTTACAACTATGTTGTAGGTAATGAGAGCTTCAATGAGAATGTGTATCAAGGATGGGATAACCAAAGGTGGGAGGAGCCATATGCATATGATCAATCCTCTTGGCAACAACCTCCACCAATGCACTATGAAGAAGAGCCATTCTATGATGCATATCAATCCAATGGCTATGGTGAATCACCTTGTGACTTTCAAGAACCACCACTATATGCCTATGAACCATATCCTCAACATAATTCTCAACCATACTTACAAACCCCTTCTTACCAACCACCTTCATGTGACCCTAATCCATATCTATCTTACCAACAACCATATGAGCCATATGAACCACATATAGAGCCACCACCATTCCAACATCAATAGAGCCACCTCCTCCACATTATTACCAAGATGAACCACCTCCAATATATGAAAATTTTCAACCACAAGATGAATACTACTTTCCACCACAACCTCCCATGGAAGAATACTCATATCCATTGATCCAAGAGCCACATGATCCTGATCATATTATCCAAGAGGAACAAGAGTCAAGGGATCATCTCAAGGAAGCATTGGATCAATTTCAAGCAACCATAGAGTGTGTAGTGCAACAAGTGGAAAGAATGGAAAACATTGAACCACCACAACTCTACAAAGAAGAACCACCTTCTTATTATGAACCCTTTTCCCAAAATGTTGAACCCTTCCACCCACCCCAATCTCTAATGGATGAAACCCTTGGTGTTCTTGTTCAAGGGCAAGAAGAGATGAAAAGGGATGTGCAAAATTTCATGATCGCCTTGGATGCGGTAACAAATCAATTAGCCTCCCAATGCTTGAACACTCAAGGAACTCCCATGGATACATGTGGAGAATCAAATGAAGAACATAGCATGAAGGAGAGATTGGAAATTTCGGTGGGAAATGAGGGAAGTTGCTTTGTATTGGAACAATTGGAGGAAGCTTTAATTGTTGAAGACAAGGAAGAAGTGGTAGAAGACTTAGGAGATGCGGAGCCTCCATGTGAACATAGAGTTGAAGAAAACCCCTCCAAGATGA
>NC_029773.3:75022265-75032258 GCF_000817695.3 Arachis duranensis | reverse complement strand
ATAGATAAAATTTTTGAACAAAGGATTGAGATTAAGAGATCTTGTGAAGAGGTGGAAGTCCCTAGAAATAGAAGAACGAGGGTTGGTTATGCTTTGTCAAGATCTTTGGAAGCATCTTTGCCTAGGTTGCCATCTACACCTTCATTTGAGTGGGTGAAATTCATTTTTATTAGCTTTATTATCCCACTTGAATATGATTTGCTTGAAATGGATGGCCAACTTAGGGAAGTTTGTGGGATGAAGCGTAAGCGGAAAAGGTTTTGTGGTGGGCGTTGCAAATCAAGGCTCATTATGGTTGATGCATCAAACATGAGATATAAAGGTTGGAGTAGTGCTCAAATAGATGGGTCGAGGAGGATTGTTGGCCACTATATAGAGAATTCACCTTACTTACCACCCGGATGGACTAATAATGATGATCAACTTCAAGATGGGTGTGAAAATAAAGTGCGGGATCCCGGATTAGAAAAAGAGGATCGACATTGGGAGCCCCAAGCTTGTGAAGAACTCCATCAACACTTGGCTCAACCCATAGGAAATCTTGGGGCACAATGGAGAACCAAGCATTGGTGGGAGTTCCAAGATGAATACAAGCACAAGCCACCTTGATGAGGAGCTCCCCATAAGTCCAACTTAAGGACAATAAATAAAAGTGCTAGGTGGGAGACATCCCACCATGGTAACTTCTTTCCATTTTTTCCTTTTTGTACATATTGGTAATTAGTTTAAATTCATGTTTTGTTGAGTTTGTTAAGTTTAATTAATATTTTAGTATGTTAAATAAGGTTTTAGGGTGTTTTGGTAGCTGTTTGGAGGTTTAGAATGCTTGGATTGGTGCAAAAACATAGAGAAAAAAATTTTGAAAAACAGAGCACCATCTACGCGTACGCGTACGGTGCGCGTACGCGTGCATCAAGCGTATTGGACCATCCACGCACGCGCGCCATGCGTGCGTACGCGTGGATTGACAAGTTTCACCTTCCATACCTTGACCCGAGAGTTAGGCCTACACTGTGCGGAAATTGGGCCTGAGGCACAAACCAATTCACGTGTACGCACACCTGCCGCGTATGCGCAACTCTCGAAATAAGCGATCGACGCGCGCGCCACGCGTGCGTACGCGCGGATGCCCTTCCTTCACTACATTTTTTTCTTCTCTTTTTTCCATTTCTTTCCTTCTCCTTTCTTCTTCCCTTCTTCCACCCCTCATCCAACACTCCCAAACACCATTGTTAACCATTTATTTTAGTTAGTTAGTTAGTTGATTAGTTAGTTAGTTTTAGTTAGTTTTTCATTTCATTTTCTCTTTTTCATTGTAAGTGTTGGATTGATATTATTGTTTACCATTAATTACTGTTAAGTATTGAAAAGGGATGTTATCTTAACATCATTATGTTCATAATCTTTGTTGGATTCTATGATTGAGGTTATATTTTGCTACTTGGTTTTGAGTTTTTCATGCTTACCTTTCGAAAAAATACCAAGTGATGAGAATTGCCTTCGAGCTTGTGACTCTTTTGAATTGCATGTTGTAGCTAGCCACCATGTGATTTGAACTCTCTCTGTGAATAGGCAACCTCTTGATGGAGGATGATGTGCATTTACCTTAATGCATTGTATTTCATGATCATATGCATCCATATGTTTTAGCTTGAATGCTTCTATGCTTCTTTAATGCTTGTCTTACCTTACAAGCTTACTTAAAGCATCTCAAGCACACTAGGATAAGTGAAGTGCATGCTTCTTTTGTGACATTGCCCTTTTATGCTAATGTGTGTTCTAAAAGGCGCCTAATTTATAATTCACACACCTAATATTTCTCAATGTCACACTAATTCACTCACTCATTTCTAGTGATCTACCTTATTCCAACAATATATGCTTCCTTGCTTTTATATCTTCCCATCTTATGGTGTTATATTTTTGTTTTTCATTGATGAATGCACCACAAGTAAACATGGAAGCAAGACTAAGAACACACAGCAACTCGGAGAGTCGCCGTACCCCCTTACTCATTTTTGAGTGCACCGAGGACGGTGCAAACTTTTAAGTGTGGGGAGGTCGTCTGACCGATCGACGATTTTAGGTGACAAAATTCTAATCCCAACACTTTAGCATTTCATTCTAGGTTTTCAGGATTTTTACTTGTATTTTCTTAATTTTGCATATATATATATACACAATAAGCTTAGTCAAAATAATGAAATTTTTCAAGGATTTCTATCTATAGGGCACCTCAATTGATTTGAGTGAAAAATTTTCTCATTAAACTTGCTTGAATTATATATCTTGTCGATCATGTTTTTGAGCTAAGAACACAAGCTTGTGAGTTTTGAGCCTAATGGTATGGTTACATCTTATAATCACTTATTTTTCCTTCTTGTGCGCATTATTCCCTTTCTATGATTGTAATCTTTGATTTGTTTGATTCTTTATATCCATTATTTTGTGTATTTATGCATTTATATGATTGAGGCCATCATTTCATTAGCTCACTCACCCATATAGCCTACCTTTTATCTTCCTTTGTTAGCCAAATTTGAGCCTACGATTAACCCACTTGTTCTTTATTTTAGCACATTACAAGCCTAAAGTAGAAAACAATAAATGTCCTTAATTTGGATCTTTGATTAGCTTAGGCTAGTGTGTGTGAGTATCATTCAAGTGTGAGAATCTTGGGACATTGGGTGAATAAAAGGGTAGTTTTGTATTTTTATTGAAAATATTGGAAATTGGGTACATACTCATGTATTAATCAAATGTAAAACCTTATGCATAGATGCTTCTGTATATAAAAAAAGAAAAAAATGAGAAAGACAAAATAAAAGGAGAAGAAAATGAAAAATAATATGGAAAAGAAAAAAAATATAGAAAAAGAAAGAAAAAAAGAAAAAGAAAAGTAATAAAAAGGGGACAAAATGCCCCAAAGTGAAGCTCAATAAAATCAATGCATAAGTGTTGTGAAATGAAAAGGGATGCATGAGTATGTGAAAAAGTGAGAAAAATGGGTAGTTAGAGTAGAACTTAATTGTATAGGTTATTATATAGGTTAAGTGGAATGTTTAAACTTATCAAAGATTCAAATTTCAAGCTCACTTAACCAAATATGCATTCTACCTTGACCCTAGCCCCATTACAACCTAAAGAAAAGACCTCATGATACTTGTATGCATGCATGAAATATATGTCGATTGTTAGAAGAAAAACAAATCTTAGAAAGCATGATTAGGAGAGAATTGAGAGAATCAACCCTAAACACTTGAGTGAATAGAGCGCAAACACATCCGGTCACCCATGATCATCTCCTTTCATGCAAGTTTGTAAAAATATTTAATAGCTCAATTCAATTATGGTTTGACATGTTGTTAATACCTTTGGCCCTTGTGCATATATGATTCTTGGGAATTGATTTATTTTGACCAAGCAATTGCATTCATGTAGATAGTTGCATATAGGTAGATTGCATTAGTTAGTTTCCATTGAATAAATGCCATCCCTTACTTCATTCTTGGTTTAAGCATGAGGACATGCTTGGTTTAAGTGTGGGGAGGTTGATAAACTCCAGTTGTAGGGTTTATCTTGTGCTTGATTTAGGGGATTTTATAACCTTTTACCCACATTTATCCATTGAAATAGTATGGTTTTATAACTTCTCCCTTAATTGTGCTTAAGAGTGAAAGAATGCATTTTAGGTCTTAAAATAGCTAAATTTAATTCACCTTGATTCCATTAGATGCCTTGATATGTTTGTTAAGTGATTTCAGATTTAGGAGGCAAAGATTGGATCAAGGGAATGAAGGAAAAGCATGTAAAGATGGAGAACTCATGAAGAAATGTAGGAATCGCAAAAGCTATCAAGCCGATCTCTTCGCACTTAATTGACCATAACTTGAGCTACAGAGGTCCAAATGATGCGGTTCTACTTGGGTTGGAAAGCTAACATCCGGGGCTTCGAAACGATATAAGATTTGCCATAGTTGCATTGCGCATAGGGGCGCGCACGCGCATGGTACGCGGACGCGCCGATGGTGGCACATGATCCACTTAATGCAACTCGTGGCCAGCGATTTTAGAAGCCTTGTGGGCCCAATCCAACTCATTTCTAATGCTATTTAAGCCAAATATTGAAGAGGGATGAAGAAGTTAGTTACCATTAGTTTAGTTTAGCTTAGTTTAGTAGTTAGAGTTTGTTTCTAGAGAGAGAAGCTCTCACTTCTCTCTAGGATTAGGATTAGGTTTAGTTCTTAGATCTAGATTTTAATTCATCTTCTTCTACTTCTATCTTCTCAATTCCTTGTAGTTACATTCATTCTTCTTCCATTCCTTTGTTGTAATCTCTTTTATGTTGTTCTTGTGTTTTGTTGTAGATCTACTTTTGTTTCTTCTCTCTTCTTTCCATTCTATTCAAGGTAATTCATAATAATTGTGTTTCTTTTGATTGTTGTTAATTCCTTTCAATAATTGTTGTTAGATTTCATTCTTGTTGTCAATTTACTATGCTTTTCTTTTGTGCCTTCCAAGTGTTTGATGAAATGCTTGGTTGGATTTTAGTATAGGTTTTGTTCCTCTTGGCCTAGGTAGAGTAATTAGTGACTCTTGAGTTATCTAATTCCTTTGTTGATTGATAATTAGAAGTTGCTAATTGATTTGAATGCCTCTAAAGCTAGTCTTTCCTTTAGGAGTTGATTAGGACTTGAGGAATCAAATTGATTCATCTACTTGACTTTCCTCCATGGTTAGTGGTTAACTAAGTGGGAGTAATGGACAATTTGTTATCACAATTGAGGAGGATAACTAGGATAGGACTTCTAGTACTCATATCTTGCCAAGAGCTTTGTTAGTTGTTAGTTTATTTCCTTTGCCATTTATAATTCTTGTCTAAAATCCCAAAAACCCCAAAATAACTCACAACCAATAACAAGACACTTTATTGTAATTCCTAGGGAGAATGACCCGAGGTTCCAATACTTCGGTTTATAAATTTAGGGGTTTCTTACTAGTGACAAACAACTTTTTGTATGAAAAGATTATTGTTTGGTTTAGGAACTATACTTGCAACGAGAATTCATTTGTGAAATTCTAAACCATCAAAAATCTAATCATCAGGCCTCTCTGTCCTTTTACACACATTCACTATGCCCAACGTTCGTGAATTTGAAGCTCGTTTGTTCTAACCTCTACCACAAAGGTTCTGATCTCACGGGGTTGAATGCTCTGTTGTCAGGAGATGCAAGTCAAACTCGTGGATGAGAAACCCAAGAGATACACACTCAGGCTGTCGCCCAATGACTACGTTGGGCTCGGATAGAACGGGAGTGGTTGTCAAGCACGCATTCATAAATTTGAGAATGATGATGAGTGTCACGGATCATCACATTCTTCATATTGAAGTACGAGTGAGTATCTTAGAACAGAAGTAAGCGTGATTGAATAGAAAACAATAGTAATTGCATTAATCCATTGAAATACAGCAGAGCTCCTCACCCCCACCTATGGGGTTTAGAGACTCATGCCATAGAAGATACAATATGAGACGTAAAATGTTATAAGTTACAGAATGAATCTCTAAAAGTAGTTCTTATACTAGACTAGTAACTTAAGTTTATAGAAAATGAGTAACTAGGTGTAGATAGTGCAAAAACCCACTTCCGGGGCCCACTTGGTGAGTGTTTGGGCTGAGCTTTCAAGCTTCCATGTGCATGTTCCTCAAATTGGAGTTAAACGCCACCCTGGGTGCCAAAATGGGCGTTTAACTCCAAGAAATGTGCCAGTTCTGGCGTTTTACGCCAGAAAAAGGTTTCTAGCTGGCGTTTAACGCCAGTTTGAGCCATCAAATTTCGAGCAAAGTATGAACTATTATACATTTCTGGAAAGCCCAAGATGTTAGCTTTCCAGCCCAATTGAGAACGCGCCAATTGGATTTTTGTAACTCTAGAAAAACGCATTTGAGTGCAGGAAGGTCAGAATCCAACAGCATCTGCAGTCCTTTTTCAGCCTCTGAATCAGATTTTTGCTCAGGTCCCTCAACTTCAGCCAGAAAATACCTGAAGTTACAGAAAAACAAAAAAACTCATAGTAAAGTCCATAAATGTGATTTTTGCATAAAAACTAATAAATATATAATAAAAAGTAACTAAAACATACTAAAAACTACCTAAAAATAATGCCAAAAAGCGTATAAATTATCCGCTCATCAATGAACAAAGATAGAATCCATGAGTTAGAAACTATTCCATTGGGGAGTTCTATTTCGGCTTTGATGGGAACATTACCGGAAAAATGTGGTGATCTGGGCCCGTGCATGGTTACTTGTACCATAGATGGAGTTCAATTCATTGATTGTATGTGTGATCTTGGTGCATGCGTTAGTATTATGCCTCTCACCGTTTATCATATATTGAAGCTACCACCGTTGAAGCAGTCGGCAGCTAGGTTTGTCTTAGCAGATAAGAGCATAATTACCATGGCGGGTATTGTGGAAGTTGTGTTGGTAAACATAAAGGGTTTGATATTCCCGATTGATTTTCATATCATTGAGATGCCACCGAGTGAATCCGAAAGGATATCATCCATCCTACTTGGAAGGCCATTTTTGAGGACCTCTAGATTCAAATTGGATGTCTATTCGGGAACTTACTCTTTTGAGATCGACGGAAGAGTCGTAAGTTGTAGCCTAGATGAAGCGATGAGGCACCCACCGGAGAACCATTCTATGTTCCGGTGTGACATAATTGACAACATTGTGGTCGAAGTGCATTATGCAAAGCTAGATGAGAAAAGTATGATTGAAGAACCAAGTGAAGTGAATACCTTACCCCATCCGGAACCACCGGAAGTTCAAGTGTCAAGTCAAGAACAAAATGTAGAATTGAAGCCACTACCGCCCCACCTAAAGTACTTCTACCTTGATGAAGCCCACAAGTTCCCGGTAATTGTTGCAAGGGAACTCACTCCTCAACAAGAAGAGAAGTTACTTCATGTTTTGAGGAAGAACAAAAGGACCATAGGTTGGAGCTTGGCGGATCTAGTGGGCATAAGCCCCCAAGTATGTGAGCATCGAATATTCCTAGAGGAAGGAGCTAGACCCGTTCGGCAACCTCAAAGGTGACTAAATCCTACCATTCTAGAGGTTGTGAAAAAAGAGGTCACCCGGCTATTAAAGGCGGACATCATTTACCCCATTTCGGATAGTGAATGGGTGAGTCCCGTCCAAGTTGTGCCAAAGAAGTCTGGGGTGACCACCATCAAGAATGAGAGCGGGGAGCTTATAATTACGCGAGTGCAAAACTCTTGGAGGGTGTGCATTGACTACCGACGGTTGAACATGGCCACTAGAAAGGATCATTTTCTGCTACCATTTATCGATCAAATACTTGATCGGTTATCCGGTAAATCTCATTACTGCTTTCTAGATGGGGGGTGTTCCGAGGGTAACCTGAAACGGTAGGTCGATCTTGGATGAGATCGTCTGTGCTGGTCGGAATCGATGTGTCCGGCAGGTGGGTGTCGGCCGGAGCTGGTTTGTCCGACTTGTTGGACTTGGTGGCGGTGCTGATCCTTCGTCCCCGGAGGGTGGGAGGTACCTACAAGAGACTCCGATGCTTAAGTTAGCAAGGGTATTAAGCAGGTATTGAGTAGAATCAGAGTATGAGTTATACCTGGGTTCTCCAGTGTATTTATAATGGTGAGATGTGGCCTCCTGTGGATAAGATAAGTTAGTTATCTTATCTTATCTTTATCTTTAAGTGAGGTCATCTTTAAGGGAACCGCCTTTATCCTATGGGCTTTGGGCTGCCCTTGGATTTGGGACGTGTTCCTCTATTTGGGCCCTTTGTTTGGGCTTTCCTGTGACTTTGGCCGAACTCTTTGAGAAGAGGTCGGGTTGTCCTGACCTGAAGAGGTCGGCCGCTTTGTCTGTAGAACATCCCGGGTCGGACATTTCGACCTAGGGTATGAACAGTGCCCCTGCTTGAGCTCGGTCTTTCTTTTTTTGAGGCCGAGTCTTTGACTTTGGTCCTTTTTTGGTGAAGCCGATCTCAAGCATTTTGTCAATTCCTTTGTATCAGCTTTTGAATGTAGAACGTTTCCTCTAAAAGCGCGTGCTTTTACATCAGCGCTTTGGGAACGTGCAAGGGTTTAATGCTTTCCTTAATTTTAGCGTTAATTGCCCTGTTTCCCTTTGGCTCTTTATTTCGATTTCGAAAGCCCAGAAACGGTTTCTCTCCTTTCGCCCTTTTCATAACTTCTTTTCTCCGTTCTCTCCGCTCTTCTGTTTTTTGTTTTGCGCTTCTCCTTTTTCTGTGTTTGCGGCGTCGTTTTGGCGTTTCCGGAGCTTCTTGTTTTCGCCTGGAGTTTTGCATTTCTCTCTTCGACATCGCTTTTTGTTCGCGTTCTTTGTGAGAAGGCTTTCCCAGATTTCGTCTTCTATCTTCAGTTTCTTTGAAGCTTGCTGCTCATTCCAGGTTGGTACTAGCTTTCTTGCTTCTTTCGTAGCTTCGTCTTTAGTTTTTTGGTGAAGCTTCTGATTTTGCATGTTTGAAAGCTTGAACCTTGATCTTTGTGTTTGTTCGTCACTGTAAATGTGTTTTTCTTGGCTTTCTTCTTTGCGATTTTTCTTGGAATTTACTGTTGCTTTCTGGTTGCTTTTGATACTGTTTAGAAAATCTGCATCCGTTTCTTACCTTTTTTGGAGATTGCTGATCTTTTTGAAAAAAGGTTGCATCTTTAACGATCCCATGCTTTGTTGCTGTGTTTTTCTTTGATGAAAAGCGCTTTGTTGTTTTGGTTCCTTTTTTGAGAAATGCTAGGATGTAAGCTGTAGAGTATTTCTAGAAACCTTGCTTTATTGCTGCCTCCAAAGGATGCCCCAGGACTTTGGTTTGAGTCTTGGGGTTTTCCTTTTCGTGGTTTCATCGTCTGAGAAGTTTTGACCGAGTTGTTTTCTCCCTATCCGAGATGTTTATAGTAACCCCTATCTTTTTTCTTACTTTGTAGGATTTAGTTGGCCTCATGTCTTCTCGCAATAACATTGTAGAGATGTCTTCCAGAGTTCCTGAGGGGATGTCCGATTGGCTGGACTCCCTTGTTTTGTTGTGTGTTTCCGTTGTGGATGCTGAATTTTGCACAGAGCTGAGGAAGCGTCATGGGATTTGTGGGAACAATGCTCGCGAGGGGGATTACGAGCTTGTTGCTCCTAATTCTGATGAGAGGGTTTGCTTTCCGACTTCCATCGAGAGGGAGCATCCTTTCTTCTTTGCCTATGAATACTTTTTCAGCCAATTGAATGTTACTTTTTCTTTTACTGCTTTTGAAACCGACCTGTTGTGGTCGTGTAATATTGCTCCATCCCAGCTTCACCCCAATTCCTGGGGTTTTATTAAAATTTTTCAACTTCTCTGTCATGAACTAGATGTAACACCTTCCAAGACTCTGTTTCTTTACTTGTTTATTTCTGCCAAGCCTGGCGGCTCTTCAAAAAAGAAAGCTTCTTGGGTTTCTTTCCGGTCCGCCCAGGGCCATAAAGTGTTTGCAATGTATGATGAGTCCTTTAAGGACTTCAAAAACTACTTCTTTAAAGTTCGAGCTGTTGAGGGGGCCCGCCCCTTTTTTCTTGATGAAAATGACGAGCCCGTTTTTCCTCTAGAGTGGCAAAAGAATGTAAGAGTGCCACGTTACACATGGGAAATGCTTAGTGAGGTTGAGCGGGCTTTTGTAGTTGTTCTTGAAGATCTGTGGGGGAAGCCTCCCCATCTGGATACAAAGAGATTTCTGAATGATCTGTCTTTGGTTCGGACTGTTTTGGGTATTTGTCTGACTTGTTTCTGTACTTTATTTCCTTTTTCTTCCTCACGAGTTCTCCCGGGCCGAGGAAAGCAATTCCTATTCCTCGGGTTTGTCTGGTCGATCCTCCATAATCTTCTGCTGCAGCTCCTGGTGCCCCTCCTAATAAGAAGCAAAAAACATCCGAGCCCTTCAACCTGGATGCCCCAGATT
>NC_029773.3:74969627-75022142 GCF_000817695.3 Arachis duranensis | reverse complement strand
AAGATGGCTCATATGGGTGCGGCTATATTCCGGACAGTTCAGGGGATTCCGATTCATGCCACAAAATTCCTTCATGGAAGAGGCCAAATCGGAATTTGATCGGATCAAGGGTCTGAAGGAGGAGTTAGAGGTGAAGTTGGCAAAGGTGGAAAAGGAGTTGGAGGGTGAGAAGGCCAGTTCTATTGCCTTGGCTGCATCTTTGAAGCTGGCCGAGGACATGGCATTAAAACATAAGAATAGTTATGTCTCGGCTTATAGGGAATTGATGCCTCTTCGGGAGGATTTGGAAACTGCTCGGGTTAATTATGGTGAGCTTCAGGGTCACCTTGTGGGTAGCGTAACTGCTGCCTCCGAGAACCTGATGGAGCAGTTTCGGGTTGTTGCTCCTGATGCCGACTTGACTCTCATCAGCCTGGACAATGTCGTGAGGGATGGTAAGATTGTCCCTGATGACCAGGATGATGATGAGGCTGATCCTCCCCCAGCGCCTTCTCATAAGGTGTCGACCTCCTCTGTTCCTCCCGTTACATCTGATCCGGATTGCCAGATTCTGAATCGGGATGATGGAACCGTAGATGCCGTGCCCCTTCAGACTCGTCCTCCTTCCCCTTGTCCTGACGCTGCCAAGAAGGCTCCTGATGTTTGCTGATCTCTTTCTGGACGTGTAGTTGACCCGGCTTGTGGGCTTTTAAAACTTTTCATTGACATTTCCTAGTTGCTTGTTTAGCAACTTTTTATTTTGAAAAACAAAAGGTAGCTCGCTTTCCCTTCACGGTAGGTTTTGGTGGCCTTCCGGGCCTTATAACTTTTGCGGAGTAACAGATGTAGTTTTTTTTTAACTTGGTATTTTTTCAGTTTTCTACTGATGTTTGAAATCTTGTATCTCGGCCTCTTCGGATTGCTTTGTTTTATTGTTTGTAGCTTGGATCCTTTGAGGTTTGTGACTTATGGGTCCAACTTGTTTATTGGTGGTTCTTTTGCGCTGGTCCCCTTTTAAGTTATTTCTATAATCCTCTTTTTTGGACCTTTGTCAGGTCTCTTCCAAGGATTACTTTAATAACTTTTCAGTGGCAGGAGTCCGATTTGGTTATGTCGGTCCCCTTTAAGTTATTTTTCGTAGTCCTCTTTCTTGGATCTTTGTCAGATCTCTTTCAGGGACTACTTGTATAACTTTTTAGTGATAGGAGTCTGACTTGGTTATGTCGGTCTCCTTTAAGTTGTTTTTCGTAGTCCTCTTTCTTGGATCTTTGTCAGATCTCTTTCAAGGACTACTTGTATAACTTTTTAGTGATAGGAGTCCGACATGGTTATGTCGGTCTCCTTTAAGTTATTTTTCGTAGTCCTCTTTCTTGGATCTTTGTCAGATCTCTTTCAGGGACTACTTGTATAACTTTTTAGTGATAGGAGTCCGACTTGGTTATGTCGGACTCCTTTAAGTTATTTTTTGTAGTCCTCTTTCTTGGATCTTTGTCAGATCTCTTTCAGGGACTACTTGTATAACTTTTTGGTTTGGGACTGACTTTGTTATGTTAGGCCCTTCTAAGTTAAAGTAATTCTCTTTAATAGGGTTGGCCAGACCTCTTTCCAAGGTTTACTTATAACTTGGGTTGACTTGGTCCGACAACTGAACGTCGGCCAGTCTTTTAAGTTATTATATTAGCTATCCGTAATACCTCGTCAGGTTCTTTTTTTGGATTGCTTTCGATAACTTCTTACATTATTCTGTGTTCATCTTTGCTTATTTGTAGAAAATGGTTGGCGTCTTTAGATCATCCTTTGGGTGAATCGCGTTTTCACCTTTATCGGACGATTGTCTTTATCGTGGTCGCGTAGTGAATTTGTTTTTCACTTTCTGCCGACCTGTTGCTTTATAATCGGACGATGAATACTTCAGATTAATGCGTCTTGGAATCTTGTAGAATATCTAAGTAAACTTTATTCAAAGAAAAAATGCAAATATATACATGTGGGATTTTCCTTTTCCCTTTAAGTCGGGTATGATCTAGGTCTCTACATGGTGCCTCATTAAAAAACCTTTTCAGGAAAAAGAGCGCATCCATTTAGTGAGATCCTTTACCTTTTCTAACTGTAGTACCTTCTTAGGTTGCAGGCGTGCCATGATCGATGAAGCTCTCGTCCATCAAGCTCGGACAGTCTGTAGTAGCCCTTCCCCAGTACTTTAATGACTCGGTAGGGTCCTTTCCAGTTTGCTGCCAGCTTTCCTTCTCCGGGTCGAGCTGTTCCAATGTCATTTCTGATTAGGATGAGATCATTCTCTGCAAAGCTTCTCGGCACTACCTTTAGATTATATCTGGAAGCCATTCGTCGTTTTAGAGCTTCTTCCCTGATCCGAGCTCTTTCTTGGATTTTGGGTAACAAGTTGAGCTCTTCTCTCTGAAGTTGAGAGTTTGCTCGTTCATTGTAGTGGACTACTCGGGGAGATCCTTCTTCGATTTCTATTGGAATCATTGCCTCCGCTCCGTATGCCAGTCGGAATGGTGATTCGTTTGTAGTAGAATGGGGGGTTATTCGATACGCCCATAGGACTTGTGGGAGTTCCTCGGCCCAAGCTCCTTTTGCTTCTTGTAGCCTCCGCTTTAGTCCGGCCAATATGACTTTGTTGGCTGCTTCGGCTTGTCCATTGGCTTGGGTTGTTCGACAGAGGTGAACTGGTGTTTTATGTTCAAGTTGGCCACCAATTTTCTGAAGCCTGCCTCTGTAAATTGGGTACCGTTGTCCGTGGTGATGGAGTATGGTACCCCGAACCTTGTAATAATGTTCCTATATAGGAATTTTTGACTTCTTTGAGCGGTGGCGTTGGCCAGGGGTTCTGCCTCGATCCATTTTGTGAAATAGTCTACTCCTACTATGAGGAATTTTACTTGTCCCGATCCCTGTGGGAAGGGTCCGAGAAGGTCGAGTCCCCATTTCGCAAATGGCCAGGGTGAGGTCATGCTGATGAGCTTTTCTAGTGGGGCAATGTGAAAGTTGGCATGCTTCTGGCATGGTGGACATGTCCTTACAAATTCTGTAGCCTCCTTTTGTAGAGTTGGCCAATAGAATCCCGCCCGGAGTATCTTTTTGGTGAAAGCTTGCGCTCCGAGATGATTACCACAAATGCCGCTATGTACTTCCTCCAAGACTTCCTTTGTGTTGGAAGTTGGTACGCATTTTAGTGAAGGTGTTGATATCCCTCTTTTGTACAGTGTGTTGTTTATGATAGTGTAGTGTTGTGCCTCCCTTTTCAACCTCTTTGCCTCCTTATCATCTGTAGGGAGTTCTTCTGTTTTGAGGTAGTTTATTATGGGGGTCATCCATCCTTGATCCCGACCTATTATGGCTAGGATTCTTTCTTCTTCCGCTATTGACGGGTTCTGTAGTACCTCCTGGATGAGGCTTCTGTTGTTGCTCCCTGGTTTGGTGCTGGCTAATTTTGAAAGGGCGTCAGCTCGGGCATTTTGCTCACGAGGTATGTGGTGGATCCTATATTCTCCGAGTTTTTTGAGCTGTTCTTTGGTTTTATCCAAATATTTTTTCATGGTCGGATCTTTGGCTTGGTAGCTTCCTGTTATTTGTGAGATGATGACTTGTGAGTCACTGTAGATGTTGAGCTTCCGAGCTCCAACCTCCCTAGCCAGCTTCAGACCAGCTAATAGTGCTTCGTATTCTGCCTGGTTGTTTGAGGTCGGGAATCCGAATTTAAGGGAGAGCTCAAGTTGAGTTCCTTGGTTGCTTTCAATTATTACACCCGCACCGCTTCCTGTTTTATTCGAGGATCCATCTACGTATATATTCCATTCTATGGGGATTTCCGGGATGTCTGTAAATTCTGCGATGAAGTCGGCCAGGTGTTGCGATTTGATTGCTGTACGCGCCTCGTATTGAAGGTCGAATTCGGACAACTCGATTGCCCATTGTAGGATTCTTCCTGCTAGATCTATTTTCTGCAATATCCCTTTTATGGGTTGGTTGGTTCGAACTTTAATGGCATGCGCTTGGAAATATGGGCGAAGCCACCGGGATGTGAGGATCAGAGCGTAGGCAAACTTTTCTATTTTCTGGTAGTTCAGCTCGGATCCCTGTAGTGCTTTGCTAATGAAGTAGACGGGTTTTTGCCCATGTTCGTCTTCTCTGACTAGTGCTGAGGCTATTGCCCGGCTCCCTACTGCGAGATATAATATGAGCGATTCTTCTTCTCGTGGCCGAGATAGGATAAGTGGCCGTCCTAAGAACTTCTTGAAGTCTAGGAAGGCTTGCTCACATTCTGTCGTCCATTCGAACTGTTTTCCCTTTCTTAAAGTAGCATAGAAGGGAAGAGATCTTATCGCAGCTCCTGCTAAGAATCGGGATAGAGCGGCCAACCTCCCATTGAGTTATTGTACTTCTTTGATACAGGTTGGGCTCTTCATGTTGAGTATGGCTCGACACTTGTCTGGATTTGCTTCAATCCCCCTTTGTGTGAGCATGAAGCCCAAGAATTTGCCGGCTTCTACTGTGAAGGTGCATTTTGCGGGATTGAGCCGCATGTTGTGTTTCCTGATAGTGTAAAACACTTGAGTTAGGTCGGATAACAATGTATCTTCGCTTTGCGTCTTTATCAACATATCGTCTACATAAACTTCCATGATTTTTCCGATGTGATCTGAGAAAACTTTATTCATTAGCCTTTGATAAGTAGCTCCTGCGTTCTTGAGACCACAAGGCATCACGATGTAACAGTAGTTTGCTTTCGGTGTTAGGAACGAGGTTTTTTCTTGATCTGGTGGATACATGGGGATTTGGTTGTACCCTGAATATGCGTCCATGAATGAGAGATACTTATATCCTGATGAAGCATCCACTAGAGCGTCGATGCTTGGAAGTGGGTAGGGGTCTTTTGGGCAGGCTTTGTTGAGGTCGGTGTAGTCGGTGTACATTCGTCACTTCCCATTTGACTTTTTTACCAAGATGATGTTTGCTAGCCATAGTGGATATTTGACTTTCCTTATGAACCCGGCCTCAAGTAGCGCTTGTACTTGTTCTTCTACAGCTTGGGCTCGTTCTGGTCCAAGTTTTCTTCGTCTTTGTTGTACCGGCCGGGATCCCGGATAGACTGCCAATTTGTGGCTCATTAGCTCGGGATCAATACCTGGCATGTCGGCAGCTTTCCATGCGAAGAGATCAACATTATCTCGTAGGAACCGTATTAGTGATTCCTTTGTGTCTCCTTTCAGGATTGTGCCAATATTAGTTGTTTTATCCGAGGTGTCTCCGATCTGGATTCTTTCTACTTCTCCTTCGGGTTGTGGTCAGAATTCTTCTCGCCTCTGAACTCCACCGAGCTCGATTGTGTGGAACTCTCCTCCTTCACCTCGGAGGTTTAGGCTTTCGTTATAATAGCGACGTGCCATCTTTTGATCTGCCTTTATCGTAGCTATCCCTTTCGCAGTTGGGAATTTCATACATAGATGTGGGGTTAAAACTATTGCGCCTAGTTGATTTAACATTGTCCAACCTATTAAGGCATTGTAGGCTGAGCTTACATCGACCACGATGTAGTCTATCTTGAGTGTTCTGGGTTGGTTCCCCTTTCCGAAGGTTGTATGCAGCGATACGTATCCCAGTGGTTGTACTGGGGCATCTCCTAGTCCGAACAGGCTGTTCGGGTATGCTCTTAGCTCTTTTTCTTCTAGACCGAGTTTGTCGAAGGCATTTTTGAATAAGATGTCGGCAGAGCTTCCCTGGTCAATTAATGTACGGTGAAGGTCGGCGTTTGCCAGTATGATTGTAATGACCATGGGGTCGTCGTGTCCCGAGATGATTCCGGATGCGTCTTCCTTGGTAAACGTGATTGCTGGGATGTCTGGGGCTTCCGTTTTTCCTTCGACGTGGTATACTTCTTTGAGGTGTCGCTTTCGGGATGATGTAGAGATTCCTCCTCCGGCAAATCCGCCATGTATTACGTGAACGTGTCTTTCCGGTGTGCGAGGTGATCGTTCAGATCGTCCAACATCTTCATCCCTTCTTCTTTTTCTTGGCTCGTCATCCCGATTGGCCAAAAACCGATCTAGCTTTCCTTCTCTTACTAGTTTTTCTATGACGTTTTTCAAGTCGAAGCATTCGTTGGTGGAATGCCCTCGAAGTCGGTGATTCTCACAGTATTCATTCCGATTTCCTCCTCCTCTTTTGCCTTTAAGTGGCCGAGCTGGAGGGATTTTCTATGTATGGCAGACTTCTTTGTAAACATCTACCAAGGATACCCTAAGAGGAGTATAGTTATGATATTTTTTGATTTTCTCTCCGGAGCGATCTTCCTTTTTCTTGAATTCTTTATCTCGGTAGGCAGAACTGAACCTTGAGGTTTCGCCAAGTCGAGAGTTTTCCTCCATGTTGATGTATTTTTGTGCCCGTTCTTGTACTTCGTCTAAGGATGTAGGGTACTCTTTGATATAGATTGGCTAAATGGTCCTTCTCGTAGGCCATTTATAAGGCCCATAATGGCAGCCTCTGTTGGTAGACTTTGTATGTCCATGCATGTTTTGTTGAATCTTTCCATGTAGTTGCGAAGGCTCTCCCGATCTCCTTGCTTGATCCCTAGTAGGCTAGGTGCGTGTTTGGCTTTGTCCTTTTGTATGGAGAATCGGGCCAGGAACTTCTTGGCCAGGTCGTCGAAACTCGAGATGGATTTTGGGGGTAGGTTGTCAAACCATTTAATGGCTGTCTTGGTGAGAGTTGTTGGAAAGGCTTTGCAGCGGACTGCATCTAAGGCATCTGTGAGGTACATTCTACTTCTGAAGTTGCTGAAATGATGGTTGGGGTCCGAGGTGCCGTCATATAGAGTCATATCCGGAAGCTTGAAATCTTTTGGAATTTTGGTCTTCATAATTTCTCTGGTAAATGGATCTTGATCTTTCTGAGAGCTATCTTCTGCGGATGATCGAGTAGCTTTAGTTTTAAGATCGGCTTTGAGTTTTACAAGCTTATCTTCTAGTTCTCTGCGCCGCCTTATCTCCCGGCGTAGATCTTCTTCCTTTTCACGTTGATGTTGGGCTTCTTTCTCGAGTTGCTCCAATCGATTTTGAAGTGCTTCTATTACTCCTGGATTTGATGAATTTTTGTCTCCATTGGTTTTTGGAGTATCTTTGAGTATTGTGTCCGCGTTTTTATGCGGCGTTCTGTCTTCCAAACTTGAATCGTGGTCGTTGTCATGGTCATCTGCCATGTCAATGGGATGACTTCCAGGTCCCCGGCAACGGCGCCAATGTTCCGAGGGTTACCTGAAATGGTAGGTCGATCTTGGATGAGACCGTCTGTGCTGGTCGGAATCGATGTGTCCGGCAGGTGGGTGTCGGCCGGAGCTGGTTTGTCCGACTTGTTAGACTTGGTGGTGGTGCTGATCCTTCGTCCCCGGAGGGTGGGGGTACCTGCAAGAGACTCCGATGCTTAAGTTAGCAAGGGTATTAAGCAGGTATTGAGTAGAATCAGAGTATGAGTTATACCTGGGTGATCTAGTGTATTTATAATGGTGAGACGTGGCCTCCTGTGGATAAAATAAGTTAGTTATCTTATCTTATCTTTATCTTTAAGTGAGGTCATCTTTAAGGGAACCTCCTTTATCCCTATGGGCTTTGGGTTGCCCTTGGATTTGGGACGTGTTCCTCTATTTGGGCCCTTTGTTTGGGCTTTCCTGTGACTTTGGCCGAACTCTTTGAGAAGAGGTCGGGTTGTCCTGACCTGAAGAGGTCGGTCGCTTTGTCTGTAGAACATCCTGGGTCGGACATTTCGACCCAGGGTATGAACAGGGGGTATTTCCAAATACACATTGCTTTAGAAGATCAAGAAAAAATTACATTTACTTGCCCCTTGGGAACTTTTGCCTATAAGCGTATGCCATTTGGCTTATGCAATACACCGACAACTTTCTAAAGGTGCATGATGAGAATATTTGCTGATCTTCTAGAGCAATGCATAGAGGTATTCATGGATGACTTTAGTGTCTATGGGGACTCTTTTGATCATTGCTTGGATAACCTTGTAAAAGTTTTGGAAAGATATACTAAATCAAACCTTTTCTTAAATTTTGAGAAGTGTCATTTTATGGTTAGGCAAGGTATTGTTTTAGGACATATTGTTTCCAAGGATGGTATTTCTGTAGATCCCACAAAGATCAATGTTATATCTAGCTTGCCTTACCCCTCCTCTGAGAGGGAAGTCCGTTTGTTCCTTGGACATGCAGGTTTTTACAGAAGATTTATCAAGGACTTTAGTAAGGTAGCATTGCCTCTATGCAAAAGGACGTTGAGTTTGATCTAAGCAAGGAGTGCATGGAGGCTTTTGACAAGCTCAAGGTAGCATTGACCCAAGCTCCCATCGTGAGAGGGTCGGATTGGAGCCGGCCGTTCGAGATAATGTGTGATTCTTCGAACTATGCGGTGGAAGCCGCGTTAGCACAATGCGAGGGTAAGAATCCATATGTCATAGCCTGTGCATCAAAAACATTTGATGGAGCCCAATCTAATTACACTACCACCAAGAAAGAACTATTGGCTATTGTTTTCGCTTTGGATAAATTCCGAGCTTATCTACTTGGTTCTAAGGTGGTAGTGTACTTGGATCATGCGGCGTTAAAATATTTGTTGGCTAAAAAGGAATCCAAACTGAGATTGATTAGATGGGTTTTATTATTGCAAGAATTTGACTTGGAAATCAAAGATAGGAGTGGTTCGCAAAATCTAGTGGCGGATCACTTGAGTCACCTTGAGCACACCAAAGGCAATTCCACTCCTATTGATGATTCTTTCCCCTTTGAGGACTTGCAAGCAATCTTGGAAGTCATTCCTTGGTATGCACCAATAGCCAATTACTTGGTATCCCGCACCTTTCATCCTAATCTCTCCAAGCATCAAAAGGATAAGCTAAAAATCGAATCCAAATATTATGTATGGGATGACCCATACCTTTGGAGATGTGGAGCAACCAAGTAATTTGGAGGTGCATTCCACAAACCGAATTCCAATCAATCTTGGAAGCTTGCCACTCCTCCGAGGGAGGTGGACATTGTGGACCTCAAAAGGCGGAAAGGAAGATCCTAGATTATGGATTTTGGTGGCCAACACTTTTCAAGGACTCTTCTCTCGTTTGTAAATCTTGTTCTCAATACCTTAGATTTGGTAATATCTCCAAGAAGGATGAAATACCCCAACAAACCACGTTATTTTGTGAGATCTTTGATGTGTGGGGAATTGACTTCATGAGGCCATTCCCAAACTCTAATGGTTTTCTCTATATTCTACTTGCCGTTGATTATGTGTCCAAATGGGTGGAAGCGATACCCACCCGGACGGACGATGCTAATGTAGTCCTTTCTTTTGTGAGGAATAACATAATTTGTCGCTTTGGGTTACCACGAGAAATTGTGAGTGACCAAGGTTCACATTTTTGCAATAAAAGAATGGAGGTACTTTTGAAGAAATATGGCATCATACACAAAGTAGCCACAACCTATCACCCCCAAACGAATGGCCAAGCCGAGGTTTTCAATCGGGAGATCAAGCGCGTATTAGAAAAGATTGTGAAGCCTAATAGAAAGGATTGGAGTGCTAAGCTTACCGACGCACTATGGGCCTACCGAACGGCGTACAAGACGCTAATTGGCATGAGCCCCTTTTGATTGGTATATGGCAAAGCTTGTCACTTACCGGTGGAGGTAGAACATAAAGCATATTGGACCGTCAAGGAGTGCAATCCAAGTTTGGGAGGGGCCGGAATTAAGAGAAATCTACAATTAGCGGAACTGGAGTGTTTGAGGTTAGAAGCCTATGAGAACTCTAGACTTTACAAGGAGAGGATGAAAGTCGTGCATGACAAGAACATAAGAAGAAGAGAATTTAGAGCCGGTGATGAGCGGATATTTTATACACTTTTGGGGGTATTTTCATATAGTTTTTAGTAGGATCTAGCTACTTTTTAGTATATTTTTATGAGTTTTTATGCAAAAATCACATTTCTTAACTTTACTATGAGTTTGTGTGTTTTTCTGTGATTTTAGATATTTTCTTGTTAAAATTGAGGGACCTGAGCAAAAATCTGATTCAGAGGCTGAAAAAGGACTGCAGATGTTGTTGGATTCTAACCTCCCTGCACTCGAAATGGATTTTCTAGAGCCATAGAAGCCCAATTGGCGCGCTCTCAATTGTGTTGGAAAGTAGACATCCTGGGCTTTCCAGTAATATATAATAGTCCATACTTTGCCTGAGTTGTGATGACGCAAACTGGCGTTTAACGCCAACTTTCTACCCTATTCTGGCGTTAAACGCCAGAAACAGGATACAAGCTGGAGTTAAACGCCAGGAATAGCCTATGCATGTGAAAGCTTCATTGCTCAGCCCAAACACACACCAAGTGGACCCTAGAAGTGAATTTCTGTACTATCTATCTTAGCTTACTCATTTTCTGTAAACCTAGGTTACTAGTTGAGTAAAAAACTACTTTTAGAGATTCATTCAGTACCTCATGACATTTACATCTGAATTTGTATCTTCTACGACATGAGTCTCTAAACCCCATGGTTGGGGGTGAGGAGCTCTGTTGTGTCTCGATGGATTAATGCAATTATTTCTGTTTTCTATTCAATCACGCTTGTTCTATTCTAAGATATTCACTCGCACTTAAACATGATGAATGTGATGATCCATGACACTCATCACCATTCTCAACCTATGAACACGTGCCTGACAACCACTTCCGTTCTACCTTAGATTGAGTGTTTATCTCTTGGGTTCTTGGTTCACGAGTTTGACTGCATCTCCTGACAACAGAGCGTTCAATCTGTGATACTAGAATCTTTGTGGTATAAGCTAGAATCAATTGGTAGTATTCTTGAGATCTGGAAAGTCTAAACTTTGTCTGTGGTATTTCGAGTAGGATCTGGGATGGGATGACTATGAAGAGCTTCAAACTCACGAATGTTTGGCATAGTGATAGACGCAAAAAGATCACTATATCCTATTCCAGCATAAGTGAGAATCGACAGATGATTAGCCATGTATATGGACCTTTTTCACTGAAAGGACAGATAGTAGCCATTGACAACGGTGATCCACCAACATACAGCTTGCCATGGAAGGAGCCTTGCGTGCGTGAAGAAGAAGACAGTAGAAAAGCAGAGATTCAGAAGACAGAGCATCTCCAAAACTCCAACCCATTCTCCACTACTGCATAACAAGTATTTATTTCATGTTCTTTTATTTTTTGCAATCAAAACTAAGGACCATTATTAATATCCTGACTAAGAGTTACAAGATAACCATAGCTGCTTCAAGCCAACAATCTCTGTGGGATCGACCCTTACTCACGTAAGGTATTACTTGGACGACCCAGTGCACTTGCTGGTTAGTTGTGCGAAATTGCAAAATTGTGATTGTAATTTTTGTGCACCAAGTTTTAGGCGCCGTTGCCGGGAATTGTTCGAGTTTGGACAACTGAAGGTTTATCTTGTTGCTTAGATTAGGAATAATTTATTTTTGTTGGTTTAGAGGCACGAAATTTGAGTCTTTTGTTTGAGTTTAGCTTCATGTTTTAAATTTGGTGTCCTCTTTGTGTTTTTCCTCCTAATTTTCGAAAAAAAATTGTGTTTGGTTTTCTAAAATTCTAAGTTTGGTGTCTTTTGTTGCTTATTATCTTATACATTTTTGAATTATTAGTGTTCCAAGTATAAAAATTTTTTAAGTTTGGTGTTCTGTGTGTTCTTATTTTCTTAAAAATTTTTAAAATTTGTTCTTGGTGCCCATCTTGATCTTCAAAGTGTTCTTGGTGTCCATCTTGACATTTAAAGTTTTCTAGTTTGTTTCCATTGTTTTAATCTAGAAAATTTCAAGTTTGGTGTCATTTTGTTGTTTTTCTCTCTCCACATTAAATTCAAAAATAAAAAATATCTTTTCCTTTTCCTCATAAAATTTCTAATCCTTTAGGTTAACTTGGTCAAAATTTTTAAAATCATATTTTTTTCAAAACTTCTTAACTAATTTTTCCCTCTCTATTTTTCGAAAATATTCTACAAAATTTTTCAAAATCTTTTTAATTAATTAATTATTTTAGTTTTCGATTTCTTTTTTTCTCTTTTTTTAATTCGGTATCTAAAAATAATAATGAATAAATAAATAAATAAATAAATAAATAAATAAATAAATAAAAGAATATTTTTTTTACAATCCACATCATCTCCCTTTCTCCATCATGGACCTAAGTGGAAATGAACAGTCCAGAAGGACTATGGAGTCATATACTAACCCCACTACTGCTTCATATGGGAGTAGTATCTGTATACCCCCTGTTTTGAGGGTTACCTGAAACTATAGGTCGATCTCGGATGAGATCTTCTGTAATGGTCGGAGTTGCTGTGTCCAACTTGTTGGACTTGGTGGCGGTGCTGATTCCTTCGTCCCCGGAGGGTGGGGGTACCTGCAGGGGACTCCGATGCTTAAGTTAGCAAGGGTATTAAACAGGTATTGAGTAGAATCAGAGTATGAGTTATACCTGGATACTCCAGTGTATTTATAATGGTGTAGAGTGACCTTGGCAGATAAGATAAGTTGGTTATCTTATCTTATCTTTATCTTTATCTTTCATGGGAACTGCCCTTTATCTTTATATGCTTGGGCTGCCTTTGGATTGGGGTCGTGTTCCTCTATTGGGCCCTTTATTTGGGCTTTCCTGTGACTTGGCCGAGCTCTTTGAGAAGAGGTCGGGTCATCCTGACCTGAAGAAGTCGGTCGCTTTGTCTGTAGAACATCCCGGGCCGGACACCTCGACCCAGGGTATGAACAGTGCCCCTGCTCGAGCTCGGTCTTCCTTTTTGAGGTTGAGTCTTTAGTTTTAAGACTTTTGATCCTTCTCGGGTGAAGCCGAACTCGAGCATTTCGTCGCTTTTGTCTTTGTAGGGTTCCTTTTTTGAATGCAGAACGTTTCGCTTCCTTTGAAAATGCGCACTTTTGGATTAGCGTCCTGGCCTTGGGAATGTGCGAGGGTTTTTAATGCCCCATTAATTTGTTTTTGATGCTCCATTTCTCTTTGGCTTTTATTTTGAAATTTACTCTCAAAAAACGTTTTTCTCCTCTCTTGATTTTGCTGTGACTTCCCTTTTTCTCCTCTCCTTCTGTTTTCTTTTGAAAACTTTACGTTTCTTGGGGTTTCTTCTTGCAACGTTTGTTCGGCGATCATAAATGCTTTCGACGGCGATTTCTAGCCTCCTCGTCTTCAACCTTCTTGCGTATTCTTCTCCTTTCTCAGGTTGGTTTTTGCTTTCCCTTCACCGTTTATTTCTGTTGTGTTGTGTTTGATTTTGAAGCTTTGATTTTGACTGAGTGCATGTTTGGAAAGCTTGAATTTTTATCGTGCCTGATTTGTTACTGTGATGCATGCTTTTTCCTTTTGACCTTATGTATGCTCCTGAGTGTATTTTCCTGGTTTGGCTCTTTAGGGCTTTGTATGCTACTGCTAATTTCTGAACTTTTCTTTTGGCGGCTCGTTTGATCTTCTTCGCGTTTATTTTCTTGGAAAGATTTTCTGTTGAGACATTAGTCTTGTAGATTTTCCTGAATCTTTATTCCCTGATTGCCTGCAAAGGATGCCCCTGGACCTTGGGTTGTGTCCTGGGATTTTCCTTTTTATCTGCTGTACTGCGTTGGATTGTGCTGTCCGAGTTATTTTGATTTCGTCTGGGATGTCTTTACCTTTTTAGTAATCCAATCTTTTTCTTGTTTATAGGACTAGTTGGCCATGTCTTCCCGAAAAAATATTGTCGAGGCATCTCCTACGGTTCCTGAAGGGATGTCTAATTGGCTGGACTCTCTTGTCTTGCTGTGTATTTCTTTAGCCGATTCTGAGTTTTGTGTGACGCTTAGAAGGCATCATCGTGTCTGTAGCAGTGAGGATCAGGAGAGCAATTACGAGTTAGTAGCACCCGATTCTGGTGATAGAGTTTGCTTCCCAGTCCTGACTTTGAAGGCCTTCAAGAAGGCAAGGAAAGCTACTGCAGCTCAAAACACCTCAGCCCGTGTAGATGGGGAAGGAACTTCTCAAGTTCCTTTGAAGCCATCCGTGCCGAGCTCCCCTGGCCCGAGGAGAATGATCCCTACACCTCGGGTCTGTTTAGTGGATCCCCCACAATCTTCTACTACTGCTGTGGTTTCTTCTTCGGCCGTCCCTCCTCCTAAAAGACCTCGAACTATTGAACCTTTTAATCTAGACGCCCCGAATTTTGACCCTATTGGTTTTGCGGACCAGCAGATCGCACCTTATGGTGCCCTCTCAATGGATGATGTATCTCTCCTTCATCACTTAGATTTTATAACTCGGAGTAGTGTTAAGATGGCTCATATGGGAGCTGCTTTGTATCAAACTGCCCAAAATCTGCCTCTGCATGCTACCAAAGCCTTCATGGAGGAAGCTAAGCAAGAGTTTGATCGGATGAAGGGTCTAAAGGAGGAGTTTGAAGCGGAGGTGACTAAACTGAAGAAGGAGCTGGAAGGGGAGAAGGCCAGCTCTCTTGCCCTGGCGGCCTCTATGCGGTTGGCTGAGGATGTGGCATTGAAGCACAAAGAAAGCTATGTCACGTCCTACCGAGAAGTGATACGTCTTCGGGAGGAGCTAGAGTCTGCCCGGGTTGATTATTCCGAGCTCCAGGGTTACCTTGTGGGCAGCATAACTGCTGCTTATGAGAACCTGAAGGAGCAGGTTCGGGTTATCACCCCGGCAGCTAACCTTGCTTTATTTAGTTTGGATAATGTTGTGAAGGATGGCAAGATCGTTCCCGAGGACCCTGATGATGATGATGTTGAGCCTCCCTCTGAGCCTATCGCCAAAGCTTCTGTCGTGTCGGCTTCTTCAACTCCTGCTTGTTCCGTAGTCGATCCTGATTGCTAGATATTGAATCGGGATGACGGGATAGTAGATGCAGTGCCTCTCCAGACTCACCCTCCTTCACCACGTGCTGATGCTGCTGAGAAGCCTTCGGGTGCTTGATTGACTTCTGTAACTACTTTGAGTAAATAGCCCGGTTTGTGGGCGTTTGAACTCTTATTTTGTTGACTTTTGACACCTTTTTAGTTGCTGGTTTTAGCAACTTTATTTTGGTAAACAAAATAGTTTTTCGGCTTTGTGGGCTGCATTTGTCGGCCACTAACGCTGGCTATTATTATGACTTTCTGTTTTTATATCATATCTATTTGCGCTTGTCTTGGTGTCTTCGTAGTCTCTGAGAGTATTGGGATGATCGGCTTGATTCCTTTGCCTGACGCTGCTTTCAACGGTGTTTTCGTTAGGAATTGTAATACTGAGTTTGCCGATTTCTTCAATTTGGTTTTTGCCCGAGTTGTTTATATGTAGCCCTCCTTTTTGGACTTTTACTTAGGTCTCTTCTAGGGGTAGCTTTATTATGTCGGATCCTGTCGAGTTACTTGGTAATCCTCTTTCTTGGACCTTGTTCAAGTCTCTTTCAGGGATTACCTTTTGTGGCTTTGTATCTTGGGCCGACTTTGTCATGTCAGATCCTGTCGAGTTACTTGGTAATCCTCTTTCTTGGACCTTATTCATGTCTCTTTCAGGGATTACCTTTTGTAGCTTTGCATCTTGGGCCGACTTCGTCATGTCGGGCCCTATCGAGTTACTTGGTAATCCTCTTTCTTGGACCTTGTTCAGGTCTCTTTCAGGGATTACCTTTTGTAGCTTTGTATCTTGGGCCGACTTCGCCATGTCGGGCCTTGTCGAGTTACTTGGTAATCCTCTTTCTTGGACCTTTTTCAGGTCTCTTTCAGGGATTACCTTTGTAACTTTTTCGTAGGAGTCTGACTTCAACATGTCGGGCTCTTCTAAGTTATAGTAATCCTCTTTTATAGGGTTGGCCAGACCTCTTTCCAAGGCTTTACTTATAACTTGGGTCGTTGTGGCTGGTCCGACTTCTTTATGCCGGCCAGTCTTCAAGTTATTTTATAACAATCCATTTTATTAGGACCTCATCAGGTCCTTTCTTTGGATCACTTTCTATAAATTCTTGCATTATTCTGCTTTCATTTTTGCCGATTTCGTAGAGTTTGGGTTTTAACCCTCGTTTGGTCAACCTTTTAATGAATTTGGTTTTCATTTTTGGTCTTTATCGTGATCGCGCAGTGAATTTGGTTTTCACTTTCTGTCGATCTGTAGCTTTATAATCAGGCGATGAATGTTTCGGAATAATGCGGCTTGAACATTTGTAGAAAATATGAACAGATCTTATTAAAAAAGAATGCAAATATATACATGCGGGGGATAATTTCCTAAGTCGGGTGATTTATAGGTCTTTGTCTTGGCGCCTCATTAAAAAACCTTTTCAGGAAAAAAGAGTGCGCCTTGTCCCAAGGTCTTTTATCATCCCTAACTATAGTACCTTCTTAGGTTGCAGGCGTGCAATGACCTAGGAAGTTCTCTCCCGTCAAGTTCGGAAAGCCTGTAGTAGCCTTTTCCCAGCACTTCTATGACTCGGTAGGGTCCTTTCCAGTTTGCTCTCAGCTATCCTTCTCCAGGTCGAGTTGTTCTAATGTCGTTTCGGATCAGAATGAGGTCGTCCTCAGCAAAGGCTCACTGTATTACCTTTTGATTGTATCTGGAAGCCATTCGTCATTTTAATGCCTCTTCCCTTATCCGAGCTCTTTCTCGGACTTCCAGAAGTAAGTCAAGCTCTTCCCTTTGAAGTTGGGAGTTGGCTTCTTAGCTATAGTGGATCACTCTAGGCGACCTTTCTTCAATCTCTACTAGGATCATTGCTTCCATTCCATATGCTAATCGGAAGGGTGATTTCTTTGTGGTGGAATGTGGCGTTGTTCGATATGCCCATAAGACCTGTGGGAGCTCCTCGGCCCAGGCTCCCTTTGCATCCTGTAACCTCCGCTTCAACCCAGCCAGTATGACTTTGTTGGCAGCTTCAGCTTGTCCATTGGCTTGGAGATGTTCAACAGAGGTGAATTGTTGTTTTATTTTTAAGTCAGCTGCTAGTTTTCTGAAGCCTACGTCTGTGAACTGAGTACCATTGTCTGTGGTGATGGAGTATGAAACCCCAATCCTTGTAACGATGTTTCTATATAGGAATTTTTGACTTTTTTGAGCCGTGGCATTAGCTAGGGGTTCTACCTCAATCCACTTTGTGAAGTAGTCTATTCCCACTATGAGGAATTTGACTTGTCCCGATCCTTGAGGAAAAGGTCTGAGAAGGTCGAGTCCCCATTTTGCGAACGGCCAAGGTGAGGTCACATTGATGAGTTCATCTGGTGGGGCGATGTGGAAGTTGGCATGTTTCAGACATGATGATCATGTCTTTACAAATTCTACAGCTTCTTTTTGTAGGGTTGGCCAATAAAATCCTGCCCGAAGTACCTTTTTGGCGAGTGCCTGCGCTCCGAGGTGATTGCCACAAATGCCACTGTGTACTTCTTCTAGGACGTCTTTTGTGTTGGAAGTCGGCACACATTTTAACAGTGGTATTGAAATCCCTCTTTTGTATAGAGTATTATTTATGATGGTATAGTATTGTGCTTCCTGTTTTAACCTCTTTGCCTCTTTCTTATCTGTGGGGAGAGCTTCTGTTCTGAGGTAGTTAATTATGGGAGTCATCCATCCCTGATCGCGTCATGTTATGGCTAGGACTTTTTCTTCTTCTGAGATTGATGAATTCTGTAGAATTTCTTGGATGAGGCTTCTATTATTGCCTCCTGGTTTGATGCTGGCTAGTTTTGAGAGTGCATCGGCCCGTGCATTCTGTTCTCGGGATATGTGACGAATCTCATACTCTCCGAATTGTCCGAGTTGTTCCTTGGTTTTGTCCAAGTACTTTTTCATAGTGGGATCTTTGGCTTGGTAGCTTCCTGCTATTTGTGAAGTAACTACCTGTGAGTCACTGAAGATGATAAGTTTTTGAGCTCCAACCTCCCTAGCCAGCTTCAAACCAGCTAGTAGTGCCTCATATTCCGCATGATTGTTTGAGGCAGGGAACCCGAATTTGAGGGAGAGTTTGATTTGGGTTCCCTGGTTGCTTTCAATTATTACACCCGCGCCACTTCCCATTTTATTTGAGCAACCATCCACATACAGGTTCCATTCTGTGGGGATTTTTGGTGTGTCTGTGAATTTCGCAATATAGTCAGCCAGATATTGAGATTTGATGGCCGTCCGAGCTTCGTATTGAAGGTCGAATTCGGACAACTCGACTGCCCATTGCAAGATTCTGTCTGCCAAGTCTGTTTTCTATAAAATCCCTTTTATGGGCTGGTTGGTCCGAACTCTAATGGTGTGAGCCTGGAAGTATGGGCGAAGTCGTCATGATGTTAGTATGAGAGTGTAAGTGAACTTTTCCATTTTCTGGTAGTTCAGCTCGGATCCTTGTAATGCTTTGCTGATAAAGTATATGGGCTGTTGCCCGCTGTTGTCTTCTCGGACCAGTGCTGAGGCTATTGCCCGATTTCCTACCGCGAGGTACAATATGAGTGGTTCTCCTTCCCGTGGCCGAGTTAGTATAGGTGGCCGTCCCAGGAATCTTTTGAAGTCTTGAAAGGCTTACTCACATTCCGCTATCCATTCAAACTCCTTTTCCTTCCTTAGAGTGGCGTAGAAGGGGAGAGATCTTATTGCTGATCCGACCAGGAATCTGGACAAGGCAGCCAACCTCCCGTTGAGTTGTTGTACCTCTTTGACACAAGTCAGACTTTTCATGTCAAGTATGGCCCTGCACTTATCCGGGTTTGCCTCAATTCCTCTCTATATGATCATAAAACCCAAGAATTTACCAGCTTCTACTGCGAAGGTGCATTTTGCGGGATTGAGTCGCATGTCGTGTCGTCTTATAGTGTTGAATACTTGTGTCAAGTCGAATAATAACATCTCTTCATTTTGCGTCTTTACTAGCATGTCTTCCACGTAGACTTCCATGACCTTTCCGATGTGATCCGAAAAAACCTTGTTCATTAATCTTTGGTAAGTGGCTCCAGCTTTTTTAAGACCAAAGGGCATGACAATGTAGCAGTAATTTGCCTTTGGGATTAAGAATGAGGTTTTTTCTTCGTCGGGTGGGTACATTGGGATTTGGTTATATCCCGAGTATGCATCCATGAAGGAGAGGTATTTATATCCGGAGGAGGCATCTACCAGTGCGTCGATGTTTGGGAGCGGATAAGGATCTTTTGGGCAGACTTTGTTGAGATCAGTGTAGTCAGTGCACATTCTCCACTTCCCGTTTGACTTTTTTACCAATACGACATTAGCAAGCCATAACGGGTATTTGACTTCTCTTATGAAACCTGCCTCTAGTAGAGCTCGTACCTATTCTTCCACAGCTTGAGAGCGTTCTGGTCCTAGCTTTCTACGCCTTTGTTGTACCGGCCGAGATCCTGGGTAGACTGCTAGCTTGTGGCACATTAGCTTGGGATCTATGCCCGGCATGTCTGCGGCCTTCCACGCAAAGAGGTCGCGTTGTCTCTTAGAAACTGTATGAGTGATTCTTTTATGTCTTCTTTTAGGAGTGTGCCGATATTGGTTGTTTCGTCCGGGGTATCCCCGATCTGGATTTTCTCTATTTCTCCTTCAGGTTGTGGGCGGAGCTCTTCTCGCCTCTGAACTCCACCGAGCTCAATTGTGTGGAATTCTTCTCCTCTGCCTCTGAGGTTTAGACTTTCGTTGTAACAGCGGCACGCCATCTTCTGATCTGCTTTTATCGTAGCTATTCCTCCTACAGTTGGGAACTTCATGCATAGATGCGGAGTCGAGACTATTGCGCCGAGCTGATTTAACGTTGTCTGACTTATTAGGGCATTGTAGGCTGAACTTACGTCGACTACGATGTAATCTATTTTGAGTGTTCTTGACTGACTTCCTTTTCTGAAAGTTGTGTAGAGCGAGATGTATCCCATCGGTTGAATTGGGGTATCTCCTAGCCCGAACAAGCTGTCCGAATACGCTCTGAGTTCTTTTTCTTCCAAGCCGAGTTTGTCGAAAGCAGTTTTGAATAAGATATCGGCGGAGCTCCCCTGGTCTATCAGCGTGCGGTGAAGATTTGCGTTTGCCAGTATAATAGTGATGACCATGGGATCGGCATGCCCTGATGCGACGCCGGATACGTCTTCCTTGGTAAAAGTGATCGCCAAAATGTTGGGTGCTTCCTCCATTCCTATGACGTGATATACGTCTTTGAGATGTCTTTTGTGGGATGATTTGGAGATTCCTCCCACGGCAAATCCACCATGTATCATGTGGACATGTCTTTCTGGTGTTCGAGATGATCGCGCGGTTGGTCCGACATCTTCTGCTCTTCTTCTTTTTCTTTGTTCATCATCATAGTGGCCAGATATCGATCTAGCTTTCCTTCTCGTACGAGCTTTTCTATGACATTTTTTAAGTCGAAACACTCATTGGTGGAGTGTCCGCAGATCCGATGGTATTCATAATATTCAGCCCGGTTTCCTCCTCCTTTTTTGCCTTTGAGTGGCCGAGCTGGTGGTATTTTTTCCGTGTTGCAAACCTCTCTGTATACATCCACAAGAGACACCCGAAGAGGGGTGTAATTGTGGTATTTTTTATTTTCTCTCCATGTCGGTCTTTCTTCTTTCTAGAATCTTTGTCTTTATCCCGGGGGGTGAACCCGGCCTTCGAGGTCTCTCCTAATCGGGAGTTTTCCTCCATGTTGATGTACTTTTTCGCTCATTCCTGCACCTCGATCAGAGATGTGGGGTACTTCTTTGATATAGATTGACTAAAGGGCCCTTCTCGTAAGCCATTAATGAGGCCCATAATAGCGGCTTCTGTTGGCAGGTTCTGTATATCCATGCATGTCTTGTTGAATCTTTCCATGTAGTTGCGCAGGGTTTCCCGTTCTCCTTGTCTATTTCCCAGTAAGCTCGGAACATGTTTAGCTTTGTCCTTTTGGATGGAGAATCTGGCCAGGAATTTCTTAGCCATGTCGTCGAAACTTGAGATGGACCTAGGAGGGAGGTTGTCGAACCATCTAATTGCTGTTTCTGTTAAAGTAGTTGGAAAGGCTTTGCAACGAACTGCATCTGAGACGTCGGTGAGATACATTCTGCTTCTGAAGTTGCTGAGATGATGGCCGGGATCTGTAGTGTCGTCGTATAAGGTCATGTCTGGGAGTTTAAAGTCCTTTAGGATTTTCGTCTTCATGATCTCCTTGGAGAATGGGTCTTGCTCCTTTCGGGCGCTATCTTCAGGAGTGGATCGGCTGGCTTTAGTCTTAACATCGGCTTCAAGTTTTAGGAGTTTGTTTTCTAATTTCCGGCATCGCCTTATTTCCCTTTGTAGGTCCTTTTCAGCCTCTCGTTGACGTAGGGCATCTTCTTCAAGTTGTTTTAACCTGTCTTCAAATGCATCCATGGCTCCCTTGTTTGGGGAGTTCTTCTTGTTGTTGATTTGGGAAGTATCTTTTGGTGTGGTGTCCACATTTTTATGCGGCGTTCTTTCTTCTAGGTCTGAGGTGTGGTCGTTGTCATGGTCGTCCGCCATGGTGATGGGATGACTTCTAGGTTCCCCGGCAACAGCGCCAATGTTCCGAGGGTTACCTGAAACTATGGGTCGATCTCAGATGAGATCTTCTGTAATGGTCGGAGTCGCTGTGTCCGACTTGTTGGACTTGGTGGCGGTGCTGATTCCTTCGTCCCCGGAGGGTGGGGGTACCTGCAAGGGACTTCGATGCTTAAGTTAGCAAGGGTATTAAACAGGTATTGAGTAGAATCAGAGTATGAGTTATACATGGGTGCTTCAGTGTATTTATAATGGTGTAGAGTGACCTTTGCAGATAAGATAAGTTGGTTATATTATCTTATCTTTATCTTTATCTTTCATGGGAACTATCCTTTATCTCTATAGGCTAGGGCTGCCTTTGGATTGGGGTCGTGTTCCTCTATTTGGGCCCTTTATTTGGGCTTTCTTGTGACTTGGACGAGCTCTTTGAGAAGAGGTCGGGTCATCCTGACCTGAAGAGGTCGGTCGCTTTGTCTGTAGAACATCCCAGGTTGGACACCTCGACCCAGGGTATGAACACCCCCCATAAGAGCTAACACTTTTGAGCTAAATCCTCAGCTCATTATCATGGTGCAGCAAAACTGCCAGTATTCCAGTCTTCCACAGGAAGAGCCTACTGAGTTTCTGGCACAATTCTTACAAATTGCTAACATAGTACGTGATAAGGAAGTGGACCAGGATATCTATAGATTATTGCTATTTTCATTTGCTGTAAAAGACCAAGCTAAGAGGTGGTTAAATAACCAACCCAAAGCTAGCATAAGAACATGGAAACAGTTATCAGACAAATTCCTGAATCAATATTTCCCTCCAAAAAGGATGACACAACTAAGGCTGGATATCCAAGGCTTTAACCAAGAGGATCATGAATCTCTTTATGATGCCTGGAAAAGGTACAGAGAAATGCTAAGGAAAAGCCCCTCTGAAATGTTTTCAGAGTGTGTGCAGTTAGACATCTTCTACTACGGGCTTACAGAAAAAGCTCATATATCTCTAGACCACTCAGCTCATGGATCTATACACATGAAAAAGACGATTGAAGAGGCTCAAGAGCTTATAGATACGGTTGCTAGAAATCAGCATCTGTACTTAAATAGTGAGTCCTCCATGAAATAAGAAGCTAAGGCAGTATCAACTGACTTTAGTCCTCAGGAACAAGTTGCTGAACTCAATCAACAATTATCTTCTATAACAAAACAGTTAGCAGAATTTAAGAAGATGCTACAAGAAACCAAAAATGCTAATAAGAATATGGAATCACAATTGAATCAGACAAAACAGCAATTATCAAAACAGATAACAGAAGAGTGCCAAGCAGTTCAATTAAGAAGTGGAAAAATATTAAATACCTCAACTCAAAGAAGCAGAAAGCCAAGAAAAGAACAAATGACAGAGGATGAGCAAACTGCCACCCAAAGTCCCTCTGAGAACATTAACAGCCCAGAGAGGATTAATTCTCGCGTTCAAACGCCAGAAAAAAGGTGAAAAACTGGCGTTGAACGCCTAATGGATGCCCAGTTCTGGCGTTTAAATGCCAGAAAATGGTGAAAAGTTGGCATTAAACGCCCAACCCATGTCCAGTTATGGCGTTCAAATGCTAGAAAAAGGTAGGAATTTGGTGTTAAATGCCCATTCCTCCTCCTATCCTGGCGTTCAAACGCCAATGAGGGATCAGACACCTATAAGTGCTGATAATAACTCCCTCAAGAAGGCTTCTTAACCTGCCTCTGTAGGAAATAAACCTGCAGCAACCAAGGTTGAAGAATACAAAGCTAAAATTCCTTATCCTCAGAAACTCTGCCAAGCGGAACAGGATAAATAATTTGCCCGCTTTGCAGACTATCTTAGGACTCTTGAAATCAAGATTCCGTTTGCAGAGGCACTTGAAGAAATACCTTCTTATGCTAAGTTCATGAAAAAGATCTTAAGTCATAAGAAGGATTAGAGAGAAACTGAAAAAGTCTTTCTCACCGAAGAATGTAGTGCAGTCATCTTAAAGAGCTTACCAGAGAAGCTTAAGGATCCTGGGAGCTTTATGATACCATGCACATTAGAGGGTACTTGTACCAAGATAGCTCTATGTGATCTTGGGACAAGTATCAACCTAATCCCTGCATCCACTATCAGAAAGCTTGGCTTGACTGAAGAGGTCAAACTAACCTAGATTTGTCTTCAGCTTGCTGATGGCTCCATTAAATATCCATCAAGCGTAATTGAGGACATGATTGTCACAGTTGGGCCATTTGCCTTTCCCACTGACTTTGTAGTGCTGGAGATGGAGGAGCACAAGAGTACAACCCTCATTCTAGGAAGACCTTTCCTAGCAACTGGACGAACCCTCATTGACATCCAAAAAGGGGAAGTGACCCTGAGAGTCACTGAGGATGAGTTTAGGCTAAATGCTGTTGAAGTAATAAAGCATCCAGACACATCAAAGGACTGCATGAGTGTTGATATTATTGACTCCCTGGTAAAGGAGATCAGTATGGCTGAGAGTCTCGAATCAGAGCTAGAGGAAATCTTTAAAGATGTTCAATCTGATCTAGAGGAACCAGATGAAATAAAAGAACCTCTGAAAACTCCTCAGGAAGAGGAGAAACCTCCTAAACCTGAGCTCAAACTACTACCACCATCCCTGAAATATGTATTTCTGGGAGAAGGTGACACTTTTCCTGTAATCATAAGCTCTGCTTTAGAGCCACAGGAAGAGAAAGCACTAATTTAGGTGCTAAGGACACACAAGACAACTCTTGGGTGGTCCATTAGTGATCTTAAGGGCATTAGCTCAGCCAGATCCATGCACAAGATCCTACTGGAAGATAATGCCAAGCCAGTGGTTCAACCACAAAGGCGGCTGAATCCTGTCATGAAGGAGGTGGTGCAGAAAGAGGTCACTAAATTACTAGATGCTGGGATTATTTATCCTATTTCTGATAGCCCCTGGGTGAGTCTTGTCCAAGTTGTACCCAAAAAGAGAGGTACGACAGTGGTTCATAATGAAAAGAACGAACTGGTTCCTACGAGAACAGTTACAGGGTGGCGTATGTGTATTGACTAGAGAAGGCTCAATACAGCCACCAGAAAGGATCATTTTCCTTTACCATTCATAGACCAAATGCTAGAAAGACTAGCAAGTCATGACTATTACTGCTTTTTGAATGGCTATTCAGGTTACAACCAAATTGCAGTAGATCCCCAAGATCAAGAAAAGATAGCATTCACATGTCCATCTGGAGTATTTGCCTACAGAAGGATGCCATTTGGTCTGTGCAATGCACCTGCAACCTTTCAGAGATGCATGCTTTCTATTTTCTCTGATATGGTGAAAAATTTTCTGGAAGTCTTCATGGATGACTTCTCAGTATTTGGAGACTTATTCAGCTCCTGTCTTGATTATCTAGCACATGTTCTGAAAAGGAGCCAAGAGACTTACCTGGTTTTAAACTGGGAAAAATGTCACTTTATGGTGACTAAAGGAATTGTCCTTGGGCACAAAATTTCAAACAAGAGAATAGAGGTGGATCAAGCTAAGGTAGAGGTAATTGAAAAATTACCACCACCTGCCAATGTTAAGGCAATCAGAAGTTTTCTGGGGAATGCAGGATTCTATAGGAGGTTTATAAAGGATTTTTCAAAAATTGCAAAACCTCTTAGCAATCTGCTAGCTGCTGACACGCCATTTATCTTTGATATGGAATGTTTGCAGGTCTTTGAGACTCTGAAGGCTAAGTTGGTCACAACACCTGTCATTTCTGCACCAGACTGGACATTACTATTTGAATTAATGTGTGATGCCATTGACCATGCTATTGGTGGAGTATTAGGGCAGAGGCATAACAAGCTTCTCCACGTCATTTACTATGCCAGCCGTGTTCTAAATGACGCACAGAGGAACTACACAACCACAGAAAAAGAGTTGCTTGCAGTGATTTATGTTATTGACAAGTTCAGATCCTATTTAGTAGAATCAAAAGTGATTGTGTACACTGACCATACTGCTCTTAAATACCTACTCACAAAGCAGGATTCAAAACCCAGGCTCATAAGATGGGTGTTTCTTCTGCAAGAATTTGATATAGAGATAAGAGACAGAAAAGGAACAGAGAACCAAGTAGCAGATCACCTGTCCCGGATAGAACCAGTAGAAGGGGTGTCCCTCCCCCTTACTGAGATCTCTGAAACCTTTTCGGATGAGCAACTCTTTGCTATTCAGGAAGTACAATGGTTTGCAGACATCGCAAACTATAAGGCTGCGAGATTCATACTCAAGGAGTACAGCAGGCAGCAAAAGAAAAAATTAATTTCTGATGCAAAGTACTACTTGTGGGATGAACCATATCTCTTTAAGAGATGCGCAGACGGAATAATCCGTAGATGCGTGCCTAGAGAAGAGGCACAGAAGATCCTATGGCATTGCTATGGATCACAATATGGAGGAAATTTCGGAGGTGAGCGAACAGCCACAAAAGTCCTCCAATGTGGCTTCTATTGGCCTACCCTCTATAGAGACTCTCGAGAGTTTATACGTAACTGTGCAGTTGCCAGAGAGCTGGTAATCTGCCTCATGGTTACACCATGCCTCAACAAGAGATCTTAGAGATTGATTTGTTTGACGTATGGGGTATTGACTTCATGGGGCCTTTTCCACCGTCATACTCAAACACTTATATTCTGGTGGCAGTGGACTATGTATCTAAATAGGTAGAGGCAATTGCAACACCCACAAATGATACTAATACAGTGTTGAAGTTCCTCCAGAAACATATCTTTAGCAGATTTAGTGTCCCTAGAGTACTAATCAGTAATGGAGGCACTCATTTCTGCAATAAACAATTTTACTCTGCTATGGTCAGATATGGAATTAGCCACAAGGTGGCAACTCCATATCATCCACAGACAAATAGGCAAGCTAAAGTCTCTAATAGAGAACTAAAAAGAATCATGGAACGGACTGTAATTGCCCGTAGAAAGGATTGGGCAAAGAGCTTGGATGATGCTCTATGGGCATACAGAACAACATTCAAGACTCCTATAGGAACTTCTCCATACCAGCTTGTGTATGGGAAAGCCTGTCACCTGCCGGTGGAACTGGAGCATAAAGCCTACTGGGCAATCAGATTCCTAAACCTTGATGCCAAATTAGCTGGAGAGAAAAGATTGCTCCAGCTGAATGAGCTAGAGGAATTCAAACTCAATGCTTTCGAAAATGCAAAAATTTACAAGGAGAAAGCAAAAAGGTGGCATGACAAAAAAACTGTCATCCATAGTCTTTGAGCCAGGACAAAAGGTTCTACTGTTTAACTCTAGGCTCAAACTATTCCCTGGGAAATTAAAATCTCGGTGGAGAGGACCATATGTGATTACAAGTGTGTCACCATATGGATATATAGAGCTTCAGGATATTGACTCTGACAAAAAGTTCATTGTTAATGGACAGAGAGTCAAGCATTATCTTGAAAGTAATGTTGAGCAAGAATGCTCAAAACTGAGACTAGATTAAAGCTCAGTAAGGTCCAGCTAAAGACAATAAAGAAGCACATGCTGGGAGGCAACCCAGCCATTGGCATAGTTTATTTGTTATTTAAATAATAATTATAAGAGTTTGATATAAATTATCTTCAAGATTAATTCTCAATTACAGGAGATTGCAGAGTTACAGAAGGATTCAGAACAGGAAGCTTTTAAAGGAGCTCACTGTCACGAAAATGCCAGCAAGAGGCATCTTTGGGCGTTAAACGCCAGAATGAGCACCATTCTAGGCGTTTAATGTCAGTAAAGATACCAGAATTGTAGCATCCTGGGCGTTTAGAAAAACGCCCAATGACAAAGGCTTTCTGGCGTTTAACGCCAGTCAGGGTACCTGGCTAGGCGTTAAATGCCCAAAACAAGCAACAATTAGGCATTAAATGCCAGAATGGAGCTATTCTGGGCATTTAATGCCAAGAATGTGGAGGGGAGGAAGTTTTGTTTCCAACTCAATTTTTTTTCAAATTTTCATGTTTTCATCCATAATTTCTTGCATGAACATGTTACAAATTCTCATTTTTCAATTTCAATTTCAAAAAAAAAATTCTTAATCCTAAAAATCTTTCTTCATTCTTCTTTAACTTCTTTTCAAATCTTTTTCAAAATTCATATATCCTTTTTAATTTCTTTTCAAATCTTTTTCAAAACTCATCTATCTTTTTAATATATTTTGAAATCTTTTTCAACTCTTCATACTATCTTTTCAAATTTAGATTTATCTTTTTCAAAACTCTCTCATATCTTTTCAATTTTAAAATTACATCTTTTGCATATCATACTTATCTTTTACAAATCATATCTTCTATCATATCTTTTTTTCAAAATTTTCACCCACCCCCTCCCTTTTAAATTCACATTTGGCCACCCCCTCTCCTCCACAACTCGAATTTGCTTCTCCCCATATTCCTCTCCTTCCTTTCTTTTTGCTTGAGGACAAGCAAACCTCTAAGTTTGGTGTGTTTTTTGTGATCACTGAGCAAATATTCACTAAGATCATGGCTCCTAAGGGAAAACAAACCACTTCAAGAGGCAAAAAACAGAACACTCCAAAACCACTTTGGAATCAAGAGAGGTTCTTAACCAAAAAACATGCAGACCATTACCACAAAATAATGGGTCTAAGATCAGTGATCCCGGAAGTTAAATTCGATCTAAAATAAGACGAATATCCAGAGATCCAAGAGCAGATTCGAAATAGGGGCTGGAAAATTCTAGCTAATCTTGAGACAAAGGTGGGAAGAAACATGGTTCAGGAATTCTACTCAAATCTGTGGCAAACAGATAAATAGAGAATGACTGAAACCGCCTTCTATACCTTTCGAACTATGGTCAGAGAGAAGATTATTTACTTCTACCTTGACAAAATAAGAGAGGTCTTCAAGCTGCCTCGACTACAAGATGATCCAGAATCCTTTAATAGGAGAATAGTGAGATTAGATAAGCGCTTGGACCAAGTTCTAGAGGACATATGCCTCCCTGGAACCAAGTGGATAACCAACTCAAAAGGTGTCCCAAACCAACTCAAGAGAGGAGATCTCAAACCAGTCGCTAGGGGCTAGCTGGACTTCATTGGGCGCTCTATACTACCCACCAGCAACCGCTCTGAACTCACTGTCAAAAGATCAGTGATGATCCATTGCATTATGCTAGCGAATGAAGTGGAGATTCATCATCTGATTTCTTGTGAGCTTTACACAGTTGCAAATAAGAACTCCACTAAAGCCAAATTGGCTTACCCAAGCTTAATCTCTCTGCTGTATAAAGATGCTGAGGTAAAGATGAGAGTTGATGAGTTCATCCCAGTCGACCACCCAATCACCAAGAAGTCAATGGATGGACAACAAGTGCCAGATAACTCCATCAAAAGGAGGGCACAGGAGTTCCTCCCAGAAATCCCTCAAATTGACTACTGGACCTGCCTAGAAGCATCTATCACCAAGCTGCAAGAAGCCATGGATCAAATGAAAGAAGAACAACAAAATCAAAATAGCATGCTCTGCAAACTGCTTAAGGAACAGGAGAAGCAAGACGTGAACTACAGGAGCTGAAGCGCCAGAAGCTGTCCCTTGAAGGACCAGACACACCACAGATTGAAGGAGCATCCATCTCCCAAAATAAAGGTTGTTTAGTCCTAATCTTAACTCTGTGATAACTTCTGCTATTAGAGATCTACCTTAGGAGTCACATGAATAGTAGTAATTAGTATTTTTGTTTTCATTTTTATCATCTCCAAGAAAGCTATAATTTATTTTTCTCATCATCATTAAACATAAATAAAATAGCAGATTTTTTTAGAATAAGAAGGCAATTTTTTTTCGAGTTCTTAATAAGAAAAATTCAAATTATTTATATGTGGTGGCAATACTTTTTGTTTTCTGAATAAATGCTTGAATAGTGCATATTTTTTATAGTGAAGTTTATAAATGTTAAAATTGTTGGCTCTTGAAGGAATGATGAAGAAGGAGAAATGTTATTGATAATCTAAAAAATCATAAAATTGATTCTTGAAGCAAGAAAAAGCAGTGAAAAATAAAAGCTTGCGAAAAAAATGGCGAAAAAAATATATAAGAAAAGGAAAAAGCAAGGAGAAAAAGCCAATACCCTTTAAAACAAAAGGCAATGGTAAAAAGGGTCCAAGGCTTTGAGCATTAATGGATAGGAGGGTCCAAAGGAATAAAATCCTGGCCTAAGCGGCTGAATCATGCTGTCCCTAACCATCTGCTTGTGGCATGCAGGTCCAAGTGAAAAACTTGAGACTGAGTGGTTAAAGTCGTGATCCAAGGCAAAAAAAAAGTGTGCTTAAGAACTCTGGACACCTCTAATTGGGGGACTTTAGCAAAGCTGAGTCACAATCTGAAAAGGTTCACCCAGTTATGTGTTTGTGGCATTTATGTATCAGGTGGTAATACTGGAAAACAAAGTGCTTAGGGCCACGGCCAAGACTCATAAAGTAGTTGTGTTCAAGAATCAACATACTAAACTAGGAGAATCAATAACACTATCTGAATTCTGAGTCCCTATAAATGCCAATCATTCTGAACTTCAAAGGATAAATTCAAATTCCAAAACTGTTCAGAAACTAAAAAGCTACTAGTCCCGTTCATCTAATGAGAATTTGAGCTTCATATAAAACTCTGAGATGTTATTGCCTCTTGATTTTATTTCTATCCCATTTTATTCATCTAGTTGTTTGAGGACAAATAACAGTTTAAGTTTGATGTTGTGATGAGCGGATATTTTATACGCTTTTTAGGGGTATTTTCATATAGTTTTTAGTAGGATCTAGCTACTTTTTAGTATATTTTTATGAGTTTTTATGCAAAAAATCACATTTCTAGACTTTACTATGAGTTTGTGTGTTTTTCTGTGATTTCAGGTATTTTCTGGCTGAAATTAAGGGACCTGAGCAAAAATCTGATACAGAGGCTGAAAAAGGACTACAGATGCTGTTGGATTCTGACCTCCCTGCACTCGAAATGGATTTTCTGGAGCTACAGAAGCCCAATTGGCGCGATCTCAATTTCGTTGGAAAGTAGACATCTTGAGCTTTCCAGCAATATATAATAGTTTATACTTTTCCCAAGTTGTGATGACGCAAACTGGCGTTTAACCCCAACTTTCTACCCTATTCTGGCGTTAAACGCCAGAAACAGGATACAAGCTGGAGTTAAACGCCCAAACTGGCACAAAAGCTGAAGTTAAATGCTAGAAATAGCCTATGTATGTGAAAGCTTCATTGCTCAGCCCAAACACACACCAAGTGGGGCCTGGAAGTGGATTTCTGCACTATCTATCTTAGCTTACTTATTTTCTGTAAACTTAGGTTACTAGTTGAGTATAAAAACTACTTTTAGAGATTCATTCAGTACCTCATGACATTTTACATCTGAATTTGTATCTTCTACGGCATGAGTCTCTAAACCCCATGGTTAGGGGTGAGGAGCTCTGCTGTGTCTCGATGGATTAATGCAATTAATTATGTTTTCTATTCAATCACGCTTGTTCTATTCTAACATATTCACTCACACTTAAACATGATGAATGTGATGATCCATGACACTCATCACCATTTTCAACCTATGAACGCGTGCCTGACAACCACTTCCATTCTACCTTAAATTGAGTGTTTATCTCTTGGGTTCCTGGTTCACGAGTTTGACTGCCTCTCCTGACAACAGAGGGTTCAATCCGTGAGACCAGAGTCTTCGTGGTATAAGCTAGAATCAATTGGCAGTATTCTTGAGATCCAGAAAGTCTAAACCTTGTATGTGGTATTTCGAGTAGGATCTGGGATGGGATGACTGTGAAGAGCTTCAAACTCACGAATGTTGGGCATAGTGACAGACGCAAAAGGATCACCGGATCCTATTCCAGCATAAGTGAGAATCGACAGATGATTAGCCATGTATATGAACCTTTTCACTGAAAGGACGGATAGTAGCCATTGACAACGGTGATCCACCATCATACAGCTTGCCATGGAAGGAGCCTTGCGTGTGTGAAGAAGAAGACAGTAGGAAAGCAGAGATTCAGAAGACAGAGCATCTCCAAAACTCCAACCCATTATCCATTACTGCATAACAAGTATTTATTTCATGTTCTTTTATTTTTCACAATCAAAACTAAGGACCATTATTGATATCTTGACTAAGAGTTACAAGATAACCATAGTTGCTTCAAGCCAACAATCTCCGTGGGATCGACCCTTACTCACGTAAGGTATTACTTGGACGATGCAGTGCACTTGCTGGTTAGTTGTGCGAAATTGCAAAATTGTGATTGTAATTTTCGTGCACCAGCCGGTGAACTAGTCCTTCTCTACAATTCAAGATTATGATTGTTGCCCAGAAAACTAAGGTCAAGATAGGAAGGACCTTATCGGGTAAAGAAGGCGGAGCCGTACGGGGTCTATCATTTGCGCCATCCTTCAAGCCCCGACATCTTCAAGGTTAATGGGCATCGCCTAAAGTTGTATCATGGTGAAAAGATGAATAGCAACAAGGAGATTGAGATATTCCTTTTGGAAGATGCACCTCATGGCAAAGAGAATTGAGCTAGTGACCATCCAACCAACATTAAATAAAAGTGCTAGGTGGGAGACACCCCACCATGGTGAGATCTACCTTTTTGTCTCTTTTGTATATAGTTCTTGAACCTTTTGATGATTTGTGATTACTTACCTATAGAATTGTTTGGGTAGATTTGATTTTGGTTATATTAGATAGGTTGTTCCTGAAGATTTGCATTTGACCTTAAGTAAGTAGATTGATAGCGTGGAGGAAACACCCCATTTTTAGATATTCCATAGAGTTTTGGGTGTTTTTGCCCCTTTGGCTTGCTTGCCTACTAAATTTTGATATAAATGCATTTCTTCATGTCAAAAAAAAAGGTAGGGGGATCCATGCGTGCGCGTGCTAGATGCGTCCGCGTCGAGGGCCTTCGCCACTCCTGGTACAAGAATTTAGAGAGTTATGCAAGAATTGAGCCAACACTGAGCCCCACCCCTGACCCCACTCATGCGTATGCGTCCTTCTGCTAGTATGTGCATCCACGCAACATGCTTGCCGCGTCCGCGTCAATCGCGTAACTCCAACTCTTGGTACATTTTCCCCGAGAGTTGCGCAAACATCGCGCCAACACTGTGCTAGGAGCCCAACTCCTCCTATGCACAAGTGTACCTGACGCTTACGCGTCCATCTGCTTCTGCCAATTCCATGCAAGCGTGCACTGTGCGTGTGCGCGTCAATCTTACTGCAGCCAACTCCTAGTACCCAGACCCGAGAGTTGCGCGAGTTTTGGGCTGGCACTGTGCCACTAGCACAACTACCGTTCACGGGTGCGTGCGCCTGGCGCGTATGCGTTCAATATTCTCCTGCTGCCCACGCGAACGCATGGGTGACGCTTCCGCGTCCCTGCTTCTTTCTGCCCATCCACGCGTACGCGTGGAGGGCACGCGCGCGTCGTTTTCGTGACGTGACTTACCTACAGCGCACCTCTTTTCAAATTTCTCCACTCCTCTTCACTTATTTCCATCTTCTTCCTCTAGTCCCACCTTCTCTACCCCTTTAACCACCACTATCACCCCCCTTCTCTGCCCCTACTACCGGTGACCACCACCTCTGGCGGTCCCATACTCTTCTCTCTCCTCTCTTTCCCCATTTTTCTCCTCCTCTCTTCTCACTTACATTCTCCATTACCTTCTTCTCTCTCTCAAGGTACTCTTTCCTTCTCCTTAATTTGCTTCTCTCTCTTTCTTTCATTAGTTGTATTTCCTTGCTTTCCTTTTTAGTTAGCCTCTTATTCATGATTACTTGTTTGTTTGCTTTTTCCTTTCTTTGCTATTTTCCATGGGTGTTGATGGTAGAGATTTCTCTTGCATTAGTGGGTTCATTTGTTGTATTTGATTTCCTAGCAAAATGTGGTGCTCTATGATGATTGATAATGCTTTGTGCGATGCTACATTTTTACTTTTCCTCCATTTGTTTATTGCTTAAGGGTTGCACACCAAGTGTTTGATGAAAGGCACATATGAGTTTTTGTTTCAAATTTGACTTAATGCTTTCCACTAGTGTTCTTTCTCACTCACTTGCTTATTCCTATGTGCATTAGGCCTGTTACTATTCATATTCCATATTCACATGCTCACCCCTTATGACTTGCTTCTTGTTATTGATGCTTGATCATATGCTTCTCATGCCTCTTATTTGCGTGCTTATACCACTCTCGCATCACATGCTAGTGACTTACCATTGTTTCCATTGTTGTCTTAGTCACATGTTGCAACTGTCATGTACTTCAGACATTTATTCTTATATGGCCTTCTTTCCAACTTGCATGTTTACCATCTATGAGTGTTTCTTTGAGTTTAATGTCTCTTCCTTTCCCTCTTTCATAGGATGGTTGATAAGCGGATATTTTATACACTTTTTGGGGGTAATTTCATGTAGAATTTAGTATGTTTTAATTAGTTTTTAATAGAATTTTATTAGTTTTTAGGCAAAAATCATATTTCTGGACTTTACTATGAGTTTGTGTATTTTTCTGTGATTTCATGTATTTTCTGGCTGAAATTGAGGGAGCTGAGCAAAAATCTGAGTTAGGCTAAAAAAGGACTGTTGATGCTGTTGGATCCTGACCTCCCTGCACTCGGAATGGATTTTTTGGAGCTACAGGAGTCCAATTGACGCGCTATCAATTGGGTTGGAAAGTAGACATCCAGGGCTTTCCGCAATATATAATAGTCCATACTTTGCACAAAGATAGACGACGTAAACTGGCGTTCAACGCCAGTTCCATGTTGCAGTCTGGCGTCCAACGCCAGAAACAGGTTACAAGTTGGAGTTCAACGCCCAAAACACGTTACAACCTAGCGTTCAACTCCAGAAATAGCCCAAGCATGTGAGAGGCTTAAGTCTCAGCATCCATTGTTGGGGGTGAGGAGCTCTGCAGTGTCTCGATGAATTAATGTAATTACTTATATTTTTCCATTCACATATGCGTGTTCCTATCTAAGATGTTCATTCGCGCTTAATTATGGAGAAGATGATGATCCGTGACACTCATCACCTTCCTCAATCCATGAATGTGTGTCTAACAACCACCTCCGTTCTACATCAGATTGAATGAATATCTCTTAGATTTCTTAATCAGAATCTTTGTGGTATAAGCCGGAGTGATGGCGGCATTCATGAGAATCCAGAAAGTCTAACCTTGTCTGTGGTATTCCGAGTAGGATTCCAGGATTGAATGACTGTGACGAGTTTCAAACTCCTGAAGGCTGGGCGTTAGTGATAGACGCAAAAGAATCATTGGATTCTATTCCAACCTGATTGAGAACCGACAGATGATTAGTCGTGCTGTGACAGAGCATCTGGACCATTTTCACTGAGAGGATAGGAAGTAGCCATTGACAACGGTGACACCCTACGTAAAGCTTGCCATGGAAGGAACTTTGCAATTATATTATTGAGTTGAATATTATATTGCAGGGATTCAGAGGACAAAGCATCTCCAAAACCCCAACATATTCTCCATTACTGCATTACAAGTAATTAATTCACGCTATTTTATTTTTCTAATAATTCAACTGATAATTTTAATTGAAATCCTGACTAAGAATAATAAAATAAACATAGCTTGCTTCAAACCAATAATCTCCGTGGGATCGACCTTTACTCACGTAAGGTATTACTTGGACGACCCAGTGCACTTGCTGGTTAGTTGTGCGGATTGCAAAAGTGTGATTGCAATTTCGTGCACCAATGGTCATAAAAAAGGATAAAGAAAAGGCACCGCAGAAATCGCCTACTAAAAAGGCACCTCAAAGATCCACCAACAAGGCGCACCAAGCACCTAAGGCTAAGCCCCTCCTCAAGAAGGCAAGGAGCATCATCAATGTTGATGCACTAGAGAAGGATAACCCTGCAAGGGATCCAACTAAGTTCTCCAACCGATACTGTGAGCTCGTATATCTCATGATAATTGAAAGGAACTATCACGCGGAGCCTCTTCTTGCCCCTCTGGCTCATGTTGTTCCGTTTGTGATTCCCCGGATCGAGCGGCGGCAATGGGGGTTTCTCATGAGACGACCGTAGGAGGCCAACCTATCTTGGGTGGTGGAGTTTTACTCCAACTACCACTCACCTTCTCTTGCATCAGTTTTTGTGCGTCAGAAGCAAGTCCCCGTCACGGAGGAAGCTATTTAAGGAGTGCTTCAGACCGGGCCATTGGTGGAAGGGATTGATGCTTACCAAGAGGTCTTGTCGCAGCGTTGCGAATATGGTTTTGATTGGGATGCCATTCTCCGGGTCATTGCCATACCCGAAGCAATTTAGATCCGAGGGAGGATGAGACCCCGACCCAAGGGCATTGACGCACGTTATCTTACTGTGGAGGCTCAGGCATGGGCCCAAATCCTGGCCCATTATGTGCTTCCAAGCAACCACGGGTCATCCATCACCGTTAAGCTAGCCTTATTGGTTTGGTGCATTCTTACTGAGAAACCGGTCAACATCCCATCTATCATCCAACAAGCAATGGGGCGCATCCATGCTAAGGGAAAACCTACCCTTCCCCGCTTTGATGACCGAGTTAGTTGCCGCAGCCGGTGTCTCCCGGGAGACTAAGGATCGAAAGGCAATAATCCCGGTAGAGGGCAACGTCGTCCCAACCGGTATATATCTCAAGCCCCTGGCGAACAACGGGAACCTTGACATCGCGATCCCCGCGGGCATCTCCACTACTTCATTTGCACCACCAAGATCATCCTACCAACGCCTTGAGGATCTCCACAAGAAGATGGATCGTTATGAACAGTGTAATCAATGCCGGTATACTTATATCAAGAAGCTTTTGTGTGTTGTGACCCCAACTATGGAGGAACCGGAGATATCCACATCTACCGTAACTTCAAGTGAAGATAGCGATGATGAAGGAGATGATGGACATTCCAAAGCCGATCGCCCATTGCGCCTCACTCATAGCACGGAGAACCGTGCTAACGTTTAAGTGTGGGGAGGTCGGTCGACCGATTTCCATAGGTAACACCCAAATAAACTTTGAATTTCTTTTTCGAATTAGGATAGATTGCATGATTAGGTTTTTGTTTTTTGACACTATTTGCATGATAGATATCTCTTGTTAGGTCTACTTGTTTAGAGTAATGACTTCTTTTCCAAGGAACTAGAAATTTAGGGCAACCCTACCAATTTTGAGAAATTTTGATGTTAAGCTTGCTTGAAGAATGTAATTTGGAACATGGATTTTGAGTTAAGAACAAAAGCATGTGAGACTTGAGCTAATTGCGTGGCTACATCTTATAGCCACTTATCTTCCTTCTTGTGTGTATTGTTCTCCCTCTATGATTATAATCCTTGGTTTGTTTGACTCTATATGTCCATTATTATATGTATGAATGCATGTATGTGATTGAGGCCATCATTTCACTTAGCCATTTATCCAAATAGCCTTACCTAATAACAATCTTTGTAACCAACTTTGAGCCTACGATTAACCCACTTGTTCTTAATTTTAGCATATTATAAGCCAAAAGCGGAAAACTATGAATGTCCTTATTTGAATCTTTGATTAGCTTAGGCTAGTATGTGTGTCATTCAAGTGTGGAAAAACGAGGGACATTGGTTGAGGTAAGAGCATGTTATTGTTTTTGTTAAAAATACTGGGAAGTGGGTACATACTCATGTGTTGACCAAATATGTAGACCGTATGCATTGATAAGAAGAAACAAAAGAAGAAAAAGGAATAATGAAAAAAAGAAAAAAAAATAGAAGAAGAAAAAGAAAAGAAAAAGAAAGAGAAAGAAATAAAAAGGGGACAAAATGCCCCAAAGTAAGGCTCAATAACAATCAATACATATGTGTAGTGAAAAAATTGAATGCATGAGTATGTGGAAAAGTGAGGAATGGGTAGTTAGGGTAGTACATAATTGTATAGGATATTGTATAGGTTAGGTGGGAAGCTTAGGTTAATCAAAGAATTCAAATTTTAGCCCACTTGGCCATATACATAACCCTACCTTGACCCTAGCCCCATTACAACCTAAGAAAAGACCTCATGATATATGTATATGTATACATGCATAGGATAATTGTTGATTGTTAGAGGAAGAACAAATTTTGGAAAGCACGAAATAGAGGAGAATTGAGTTATCAACCGTATACACCGAGCGAATAGAGTGCAAACACTTCCGGTGAGGGTTCGAGACTCAATTCCTTGTTCCCAGCTCTCACGGGCGTTCTCCACGTAAGCTATGCACACTTCACTTTGATTATTGAAATTGGTAGAGTTCATATATTGTTTATTATTTTGCCCTACGTGCTTATATGTGTTCTTGGAAGATTGACTTGCTTTTGATCAAGTAGGTAGTAGCATTCATTTTAGTTGCATCTATATAGGAAGATTGCATCTCATACATCCCATTCCTTTGTGATTCTTTGGTCTTTTGCTTTCCTTTAGCATGAGGACATGCTATAGTCTAAGTGTGGAGAGGTTGATAAGCCCCATTTTTAGGGTTTATCTTGCATGGATTTCGAGGGTTTTATCAATGATCTTTCACACTTATTCAGATAAAAATGGGGCATGATTTTGTGTTCCTTTCCCAACTTTGCTTCATGAATGAAAACATACTTCTTTTACATTAAATTAGATATATTTTAATCTTCCTCTATTACCATTCGATGCTGTGATCCGTTTGTTAAGTGATTTCAGAGCTTATAGGGCAAGGATGGCCTAGAAGAGAGGGAGGAAGCATGCATAAAGGGAGGAGCATGGAAAAATGGAGCTTTGGAGTTTTGAGCAGTGACGCATACCCGTGCCTTGCGCATACGCGTGGATGCGCACTACCAAGATCGGCACGAAGAAGTCAAAGCCAAAAGCTGGCGCATTTGCATGGCTAATCCAAAACCTCATGGACGCGCGCACGCTTGACGCATGCGCGTGGATCGTAAAGCTCTAGGAACGCGTACGCGTGCTGTGCACGTACGCGTCGATGCCCGCACGTGACTTTTTAAGAGAAAACGTAACTGGCAATTTTAGGGCAGTTAAAGACTCTGTTTGGAGCAGAATTCCTGCGGGAAAAGGCATAAGAAGACCAAGGATTGAAGGGATCCACATCCATTCACACATTACACACATTTTTATATATTTTTCTTAGTTAGTTACATTTTGTAGAGAGAGAAACTCCAACTTCTCTCTAAGATTTTGCTCTCTCCATCTCAATTTCTCTTGGATTCCTTTGGTGAGATCCATTACCAATTCACTTTTCCTTTAATTCAAGTTGTAGATCTAATTCTCCTACTTTCAATTAGTGCTCTTTTTTATTCATTCACTTTGGATCTTAGATTTGGACTTTGTTACTTTAATTTTGATTAATGAATTGAGGAATTTCCTTCAATTGTTTGATTGTTGATGCTTACTTGAGTTAGATAGCTTGAATTCAATTCCTTTTCTTAATTTTATAATGTTTCTCACTATTGCTCACCAATTATTTGAAGAAATGACAACTCTAGCTATGGAGTAGATTCCTCTTTCTTGGCTTAGGGGTTGAGTTATTGGAGACACTTGAATAGTTAATATCCTTTGTTGATCATCAATTGAGAATTGCTAATTGACTTGTATGTCACTAAAACTAGACTTCCTTAGGGTTAGACTAGGACTTATGATTCAAGTTGATTATTTTTACTTGACTTTCCTCCATAGTTAGGGGTTAACTAAGTGAAGCAATGATCAATTGTCGTCATAATTGATGGAAACTACAATGATGGAACTTCCAATGCTCACCCTTAGCCAAGGCTTTTATCTAGATTGATTGTTGTTCACTTTTGTTAGCTTGAATTCTCACACTAAACTCCAAACCATAAAAGACTTCCTAATCAATGATGTGCATTCTAAGGCAATTCTTAGGGAAGACAACTCAAGACTAATACTCTCGGTTATTGATTTTAGATTTGTTTGATGAGCAATTGCGTGTCAGTCTAGACTATACTCACGATTGGATTTATTGCTAATTTCTATACCGGCATAAAATTCTCTCATCAAAATGGTGTCGTTGTCGGAGATTTGCATATGTGTGCCATGTTATTGGTTAGTGTGAATATGTTGATATGTGAATACTTGCATTTTCTTTTGATTGTTTGTTTGTTTGATTACTAGTTAGGATTAGTCTTTGTTTAGTTCAATTTGTTGACATGAACTCAATACTTCCTTCATCGTATGACGCGTTCACTACCGGACCCGAGCTTAGCCCCATTTGATTCGGAAATCGAAAGAACTTTGCTTCACATTAGGCAAGCTCGGAGGCGGTTAGCCTTTGAGGGTAGTGAAAAAGGTTTTTACCATTTCACCAACCATATCCGAGGTTAATTTCGAATCGTCATTCGAAGAAGGCACTATCTACTCTTCCGTTGATACTACTAATAGTTCTTCTCTTGATCTAGGAGCCGACACAATGGCCGCTTCAAGGAGAGTTACTCTCAAGGAAGCAGGTGCACCGAACTTTGTTCTTCAACCTTTTCATGTGCTTCACTCAAACTTGAATACAAACTTTGAACTTAAGACCGTTTTGATCAATCTTTTACCGAAGTTCTACGGACTTTCCGCACAAAATCCTATTAAACACCTTAAGGACTTTCAAGGTGTGTGCTCAACAACTAAGCGGGAAGGATCCGATAACTACAACTTTCCTTTTTCTTATGTTATTATTATTTCCAACATGAATTTCTTATATACATAACATATGTATTTGTATTTTTTTCCCTGCTGAGAGGGAAAAAGAAGCGAGTGTGATGCTGATCCGCACCATGTTGGGTCCTTGGATGCAAACATGCACAATTTGCAGCCAAAAAATTAATACCTTCATATGATTTCTTATTTTGACATATCACGAACTTTAACAACTGAATTTCAGCATTTTTTCAAACAAAATATCATCTTTATGTTTCAAAATAAATGTCATTTTGACTGATTTGATATATCTTCAAAAAGAATAGAAGATCTAGCATATTAATATATTCACTTAGTCAAAATGACATTTATTTTTGAAACAACCGAAATTTAAAAAATTGAATGTGATGCATTAATTGGCACATATCCCTTTATACTTATACCTCGTAGCCCAAAACAGGTAATGAAGGAAGTTCAACCCACTAAGCACACACATTAGCCAATAGAACCTCTTAAGATGATAGTGATTAAGATTAGCACCAGATAACCATGGCTTATGGTTAGAGCTACCCGTTGCACTATTCACTATTGACACAATCACTGAACTCAGATAATACCCCATTGCCAAAGAAGCCCAAGAAAGTGAAGTAGCCAATGATCTCATCCTAATTGGTGCCTCAGAGAAGAAGAATTCCAACAACCCAGCCAGTGTGAAAAGCTCAGCAGAACCAAGAAACAAGTACTGAAATGCAATCCAAAGGAATGTTATAGGTAATGGCTTTGTTGTTGCTCCATTGTTTTCATTAATTAAGCCTGAATTAGTGGCTACCCTTTTTCTCTTTACTTCAACAACTGCAGCCATAGCCATTGCAACAATTGATAGAAACAACCCAATTCCTATTCTCTGGAGATGAGTGATACCCATTTCAGATTTTGTGGCTTTTCTTGCATATGGGATTATATAATGTGGTCATAGATTGGTGCTATGAACATTATGAAGAGAACGGGAAAAACTGGTAGTGCTGCTGGTGGAACCTTTAAGGAACCAAGCTTTGTGTTCATTGTTGCAGCTTGTTCTACTGAGAATGTTGATAATTGAGCTAAGCAACAGTTTAGCATTATTGTGCATGCAAATATTGAAAGCACTTTTAGTACTATTTTGACATCTTCAACTTGTTGCACTGTGCATTGTAGTGATGATGATGAGTTTGAAACTGCTTTGTTGAGAAATCTTAGGGAAGCTGTTAGAGTCTCATTATCATGTTGAGTTACTGATTTTGATGTTTCTGGTTCCTCTGATTCTTTTCTGTTACCTGATGAGTGTGGATTTGAAGGGCTTGGAGCCATGTTCACAACAGCACTACTTGAGTTCTTGTAGATGCAGTTGTTAAGTGTTGCAGAAACAAGAACCTGCTCAATTTTTAGAAAATGTTATCATAGGAGAACAATGGTATTATTTCTATAGGTGTTAATTATTAATGTATAATAAGATTGAGTAAACCTATTACAATCTTGTTCTTGATCTTAATCACAAAGAATTCAGTTATTTGTTGGAATTGAAAATAACAAATTTATCCTTGAGAAAGGGTCATAGATTAGTAATTTTATTAATTTAAAGAAAAATCAATAAAAATACCTATATTTATCGATACGAATAACGCTAAGTTTAGGATAAAGAGATTTTTATATGCACAGAATAAAAAAAGTACCTAATCTTATTTTGAAATTAACAAAAATAAAATAATATAATTCTATATGATAAATATCCAACAATTTAACGAAGAAAAATTTCATATCTCCACATTTTTTTTCACTGCAGAATGGATTTATCGACAGGGTGCAAGAAAAGCTACAACAATTTCGTGTCCCATTTCTCTGACTAAAGCTAGAATGCTGGAAAATATATTCCTATCTTCTAAATATATGAATAATTTGTGTTTTTTTTTTCTTTTTTGAATGTGGAATGATGATCTACTACAACAAAATAATATTGAAAAATGAATTATCCAATAAAATAATAAATTTAACGTTGCAAATCTTTTTTTAGAGAAAGATTAGAGGTTACTCAATAAGCATATGTACTTGAAAAAAAAAGCCTAACTACCAATTTGATACTCAAAAGATTTAGGTATTGATAAAAAGATCACGATAAATCAGTTTTTAAATGATTTGAAATGCGACAAAAATAATTAATAAATATTATATTTTTTATAAGTAATAAAACAAATTTTGTATTTAACACGTGTCTTATTTATTTAATCTGAATTTTCGTGCCAACGTTTAAATAAATAATTAAATATTTAAAAGTTGCACAAAAACAATTTACCACAAAATTTAATCTCTAAATTTTTTATTTTTTAAAAAATTTAGTCATTCACAATAAAAAAAATTCACTTAACATAAAATTATAAAATTTTAATGATGAAAATATTTTATTTTTCTAATGATACTTATAAAAAATTATATCAAAATATGATTTCTAATGAACTATTAATTCAGTGATCCAATAACTTGATTTAGTCGATTACTAGTACGATTTTGATAACTATACTTTTAATATTATGTTAAAATCTTTTGAACTTGAATTATAGTTTTTTATTTTTTTTGCTATGTTGAGATGTTATATTTTGGTTTTCAAAAATATTATTAATACACTAAATCTGTCGCTAAAATCAACCATTATGTATTTGCGTATAAATATATGTGTTATTTAATTTATTTTTAAAGTATATTTTATCTTATAACATATATTTTTTATTAAGGACTAATTTTAATTTCCTTACCATTTACCACATCTACATGTTGATGATGAGGATCGAGGGAGGAGTTCGTTGTTGATAATGTTGGTGCTGTAGAATTTGGTGGGTGATGTTACTAGTTTTCATTCTTGGAAAGAGTTGGGATGGAAGTGGTGAAGAGTTGAGACTTGGAGATGAGTAAGTTAGAGTTATAGTTGAGAATTCAAAGCTAGGTTAGGTTAAATTGAGTACTTTAGATCTTTTTTTTATAGGTTTTAGGATTTTGATAATTTTATCAACTTGAGTTTTTTTTATGGATACAATAAATTTTAGTTTTTTATTGATAGATTTATCAACTTTTTAAATATTTGTAGGTATAAATAATATTTATTTACTATAATTAAGAGTAATTTTATCAATATATTAATCGAAAAAGAAAATATTCAAATAATATAAATTTTAAATTATTTTGAGTGCTCCATTTGCCGGAGACAAATTTCATGATTGGCCAACATCTATTCAAATTGAAATGTGTATATAAGATCATGCATATGTATATATATATATAAGATTTTGACACCTAAACCCATGTGTTGTTTAACATTTTCCCTAAACATGATCATTAGTTCTAAGCCGGACTTGCATGCTTCATTTTCTAGTAGAGCGAGAAAGAAAGAACCGAGAGAGAAGAGAGAGTGAACTTCTTTAATTTCCAGCTTTATTTTTTTTCGATTTGTAACTTCAATACAAAATTTAATTCGATAAAAGTGTTAGAATTCTTCTTTTTTACGTGTTGATGTCACTTTTATTCAATAAAAATTGACGGTGACGTAGCTTTTTTTTTTCAAAAATTTAGCCAATTAGAATTTTAGGAGACACAGACGATTTTGACATTTTCTTTTTAAGCAACTCGATCAAAAAGCTTCTCGAAAATTTTCATGAATTCTGATTTCATACGAAAGTAGGAAATTTCATGTTGAAATTCACTGTTTTAATTTATGAATGCTATGGAAGTCTAGTGGATATTTGCAAATAATTTATGATTGTTTGGAATGACTGAATGATAAGTTTGAATTACACTTGTGACTAAATGTGATGAATATGTATTTGATTTCTTGATTGTTTAGGAATGTTGAAAATTTTGATTGTTGAGTTAGAAAGTCGGTTTGATTTGTTGGTATTGAACTGAGATTTGAAAATGATTTCTGATTTTGGAAATGTTTGAAAAGAAGTTGAGAATGGTTCGGTTGGGACCCGAAAAGGGTGGCAAAATCCGAATTTTAGGAGGGATGCTGTCGAAATTTTATTATGAAAATTAAGACTTTGTTTGAAATATTTAGAAAAAGTTTGGACTTGAGAAAATTGTATTATTTGGCTTTCGATTTATTAAGAAAAGATTTACATTTGGGTTTGATTTATTAAGAAATTCCATATGTTTTGAGTTTGATTGTCGTCCTCCCTAAAGTTTCGAGACCCTGCCGTGAGATTTATTTAATAAATGATTCTTTTAAAGAGGTTTAAATTTGAAATGGTTTTGAAGTTGGGTTGGAAAATCATGGTTAAGAAAGAACTGATTTTTGTATGAAAGAAGAACTTGTTGTAAGTAAAATGGTTTCGGAGGTTTGGAAAGGTTATAAAGAGAGGTGTAGGTTTTAAATAAAAATGACTTGAATTCGGTTTATTAAGTAAAGGGACCTCTGCCACAGAAAAGCAGAGGGCAGTGACTGATAAACCCCAATTTGGTGGTTTATCTTGTACTTAATTTAGGGGATTTTATCAACCTTTCTTACGTTTATTCACTAAAATAACATGGTTTTGTAATTCTACCTTAATTTGGGTTTAAGCATAAAAACATGCTTTTTAGATCCTTAAATTGGTAATTTTAATTCATCTTTTATTCCACTAGATGCCTTGATGTGTTTGTTAGTGAATTCAGGTTGAAACGGCTAGGAATGGATCAAAGCAATGAAGAGAAAAGCATGCAAAGTGAAAAATTCATGAAAAATTAAGGATTTGGAGTGCCTACATCGACGCACACACGTGACAGACGCGCACGCATGGAGATAAAGTCGCATGGTGATACGTACGCGTGAGAAGAAAATGCCAAGCGACGCGTACGCGTCGCAGCACGCACGTGACCTCGTTAAAGTGAAAACGCTGAGAGTGATTTCTGAGCTTTCCAGGCCTAAATCCAACTAATTCCAGAGACTATGCAGAATTCAAGATGGGTCAAGGGGGAAGCACTTAGGATAGTTATAATGAGCCTTTAGTTAGTTTTCTAGAGAGAGAAGCTCCCTCTTCTTTCTAAAATTAGGTTAGGATTAGGTTAATTTCTCTTAGATCTAGGTTTAATTTCTTGCTTTTATCTTGCTTTCTTTACATTTCCTTGTTCTATTGTCTTGATTCCCTTAGTTCCCCTTGTTAATCCCTCTTTTTATGCCCTTTTATGTTGTTACACTTTTGTTGGAATTGGCTTCCCTTTTAACGCAATTTCATATTTTTATGTTCCTTTATTGTTCAATTGCTTTGTTATTGTTATTTCCTTGCATTTGGTAGTGTTAGATTTTATATTTCTTGTCATTCTATTATGCTTTCCTTTTATGCCTTCCAAGGTTTTCACAAAATGCTTGTTTGAATTTTAGAGTAGATTTTTGTGTTCTTTGCTTGGGATGGTAACTGAGGTGAACTTGAGTTGCTAATGTCCAAGTGATTGATGATTGGTATCCCTTGACTCTAGCTTTCACTAAGTTAATTAGTGAGGTGGCTAGGACTTATGGATTAGGATTAAGGTAGCTCATTTGACTTTCCTTCACTTGTTGGAGGATGACTTAATGGGATTGATCCTTGCAATTATCATGTTGTGGTTAGTAACAAGGATAAAGATCCTTAACCATCAACCCTTGCTAAGACCTTTTTATCATTTGAGTTTTCTTTACTTTTTTGTCATTCATGTTTCTTGTTCCTTATCACAAAATCCTAAAATATACAACCCACAACCAATAACATGAACACTTTCCTGCAATTCCTTGAGAGACGACCCGAGGTTTAAATACTTCGATTTTTTTTATTGGGGTTTTTACTTGTGACAACCATATTAAATTCTGATTGAGGATTTATTGTTGGTTTAGAATTATACTTGCAACGAGATTTCATTGAGAAATTATTTACTGACAATTATCCTACGTCAAATTTTTGGCACTATTGCTGGAAAATTGCAAATGTGTGCCTTGTTATTGGTTATTATATATATGTGAATATTGGGAATATGTTTGTCTTTTGCTTCTTTGTTAGTTTTTGGTAGTTGTAGGAGTTTTTTCTCTTGATTTGTTACTAGTTTTTATTTTTATTTTCCCTTGCTACGATGAATTCTCACCACTTTGGCTATGAGTTTGGTTCAAATTATGTTGTAGAAAATGGAAACTACAATGACAATATGCATCAAGGATGGGATACTCAAATGTGGGAGGAGCCTCAAGCTTATGACCAACTTTCTTGGCAACAACCTCCTCCTGTCTCTTATGGGTATAATTCCATTCCTAATGCATATCTATCTAGTGGATGTGGTGATCCTCATTATGGTTGTCAACAACCACCACCATATACCTATGAGCCTCATCCTCAACAATGCCCTCAACCATACTCACAAGTCCCTTTTTACCAAATACCTTCCTATGACCCTCATCCATCATGTAACCAATCACCCTTACTTCATCCTTGTGACCATTATGAGAGAAAACCCAAAGAACCACCCACATTCCAATACAATTACTTCCAAGGACCACAAATTCCATACACATCACCTCCATACCCTTACCAAGAAGAACCACCTTCCTATCATGAATCCTCTCTTCCAAACAATGAACCCTCCTATCCACTCCAATCTCCAATAGATGAAACCCTTGGTCTTATTCTTCAAGGGAAAGAAGAGATAAAAAGGGAGGTACTAGAATTCACGGCCACCTTGACCGAGGTAGTAAACCGATTAGCCTCCCAATGTTTGAACACTCAAAGTACTCCCATGGCCACATGTGGAGAATCAATTGAAGAGCATAGCTTGAAGGAGAGATTGGAAACTCTGGTGGAAAATGAGAAATGTTACTTTGTTTTAGAACAATTAGAGGAACCTATGATTGTTGAGGAAGATGAAGAAGTGGTTGAAGACTTAGGAGATGCGGAACCTCCATGGGAATCTAGAGTTAAAGAGAACCCCTCCAAGAAGATTGAATTTGATGTTGAGGAGAAAAGTGCACAACCTCCAAGGCATGTTCCATATGAAGAATTGGACGAGATAGAGGAAGAATTGAGTTTCCTTGATGATGAAGATCATGCATCAAACCTTCTTGGTGGTGAATCCTTTGAACTTGAAGAACCTTCTCCCGGTGGGATAAAAAGCAATGTGGAGGTAGATTTTTCTCATCCTCCCATTTATGATTTAAGTGATGGAGAAGAGTTAGATGAAATTGATGAACAAATGATTGAATTTGAAAAATCTTGTGAAAAGGTGGAAGTCCTTAGAAAAAGAAGGACGGGAGTTGAATACGCTTTGTCAAGATCCTTGGAAGTTTCTTTACCTAGATTGTCATCTACTCCTACATTTGAGTGGGTAAAACTCATCTCTATTAGCTTTATGGTCTCACTTGAGTATGGCTTGCTTGAAATGGATGGTCAACTTAGGGCGCTTTGCGCGGTGAAGCGTAAGAGAAGGATGTTTAGTGGTTGGCGTTGCAAATCAAGGCTTATTCTGGTCAACTCATCAAAGATGAGATACAAAGGGTGGACTAGTGCTCAACTAGACGGGTCTAGAAGGAGTGTTTGGTATTACATTGAGAATTCCTCTTGCTTGCGACCCGGATGGATCAATGATGATCAACTTGAAGACGAGTGTAGAAATAAGATTTGGGATCCCAGCATACATGAGGATCAATTTTGGGAGCCATTAGCTTGTGTGGAACTTCATTAAAGCTTGGTGATATTAATTTTGAAGAATGGAGCTTATTGGAAGTCTAAGCCTTGGTGGATGTTCAAGGATGGATTCAAGCACAAGCCACCTTGATGAGGAGCTCCCCAAAAGTCCAACTTAAGGACAGTAAATAAAAGTGCTAGGTGGTAGACACCCCACCATGGTAAACTCTTTTCATTTTTCTCTTTTTGTAAATATTGGTAAAAATTAGTTCAATTTCATGTTTTGTTTAGTTTGTTAAGTTTATTTGGGAGTATAGTAGGTTAAATAAGGTTTTATGGTGTTTTGGTAGGTGTTTGGAGGCTTGGAATGCTTGGTTTGGTGCAAGAAATTAAAAAATTTTGAAAAATAAAGCACCATGCCACGCGTACGCGTGACCCCAGGCTTTTCAACCATCCACGCGTACGCGTGACCCATGCGTACACGTGGATCCAAAATTTTCACCTCCCATACAAAAACCCAAAAGTTGTGCGAGTTTTGGGCTGGAATTGTGCCTTTAGCACAAAACATACCTTTTAGGCCCTTAAATTTGTAATTTTAATTCACCTTTTATTCCACTAGATGCCTTGATGTGTTTGTTAGTGAATTCAGGTTGAAAAGGCTAGGAATGGATCAAAGGAGTGAAGAGAAAAGCATGCAAAGTGGAGAATTCATGGAAAATTAAGGATTTGGAGTGCATACATCGACGCGCACGCGTAACAGATGCGCACGCGTGGAGATGAAGTCGCATACCAAGTAGTACCTCAAGTGAATGAGGGTCGATCCCACGAGGATTGATGGACTAAGCAACAATGGTTGATTAAATTACTTAGTTAGGCAAACAGAAAATGATGTTTGAAGGTTCAAAAGCATTAACAGTAATTCAGAATATCAGAAAGCAAGCAATAAATTGATGTAAATAATATGGGAGAGACAGTTAAGGCTTCAGAGATATCTAATTTCCAGATTGGCTTTTCTTACTAACCATTTTAATCATGCAAGATTTAATTCATGGCAAACTATATGTGACTAAACCCTAATTTCTTAGACTTTTTTAGTCTCCTCTAAAATTTATCAACCGCCAATTCCTTAGTCACTTAATTCCAATTAGAGGGTGAAGTTCAATTCTAGTTTATATGCCACAAAAATCCTAATTACCTAAATATAAGAGGATTATATGTCACATATCCCGTTAAGTCCAGATAATTAGAAATTTAAGAGAATATGTTTTCAAGCTGTTGTTCAAGTAAAGAGCTTTTCCAAGTTATACAAGAACTCAATTAGAACAAGGGTCATACTTCCGTTTCACCAAATTCATAAGATAAAAAACGAAAATAATTCTTGAATTATAAATTAGTACATAAATTAAAATAGAAAAATAATAGTATCAATCCATACAATAGACAGAGTTCCTAACCTTAACAGTGGAGGTCTAGTTGCTCATGGTTCAGAGAAAAAACTAGGATTCGTAAAAACTGTAAATTGCGGAATGAGGTAGAAGAGAAGAGAAGTCCGAAGGGCTGATTCTTTTCCCTTTTATATCTAATCCTAATTAATGTAAAATATATTTCCTAAAACTAAATAATATATTTTTCTATTTTAAATAAAATAAAAATTCAATCAAAATTAATTAAGCTTCATGCGCAGCTTTGTATAAGTGCCTGGGGACTACTTGGGTTATTAGGATCCACGCTGAACTTGGAAATTCTTAAGTTCAGCGTGGATGAGGCAGTATGTCTCCTTTGGTGCGTCCCTTGAGTCCACGCTGAACTTGGAAATTCTCAAGTTCAACGTGGAGTGATGTGTGATTCTTCCTTTGGAGCTTTTGATCTGGCGCTAAACTTGGAGTTCCTCAAGTTCAACGTGGGGTTGTACGTATGAAATGGAAAAAAAAATATATTATTATATATCGTTGGAAAACTATGGAAGTTAGCTTTCTAATTCTGCTGGAATCACGTCAATTAGACCTCTGTAACTCAAGTTATTTTTGTTTGAATGCAAAGAGGTCGGGGTTGACAGCATCATTCGCTTTCTTCCTTTTCTGCTACAAAACTCTGTCAAATCCATCCGAATGCTACCTGAAATAAATAGAAATTGCAAACAACTCAAAGTATCATTCATAGTGGCTAAAGTTAATTAAATCTTTATTAAACTCAACAATTTGAATGCAAATTCACTAGGAAAAGATAGAAAAGATGCTCACGCATCACATGGCGACACGTACGCGTGAGAAGAAAATGCCAAGCAACGCGTACGCATGGCCCATGTGTACGCGTCACAGCACGCACGTGACCTCATTAAAGTGAAAATGCTGGGGGCAATTTCTGAGCTTCCCAGGCCCAAATCCAACTGATTCCAGAGACTATTTCATGCAGAATTCAAGATGGGTCAAAGGGGGAGCACTTAGGATAGTTATGATGAGCCTTTAGTTAGTTTTCTAGAGAGAGAAGCTCCCTCTTCTCTCTAGAATTAGGTTAGGATTAGGTTAATTTATCTTAGATCTAGGTTTAATTTCTTGTTTTTATCTTGCTTTCTTTACATTTTCTTATTCTATTATCTTGATTCCCTTAGTTCCCCTTATTAATCCCTCTTTTTATGCCATTTTATGTTGTTACACTTTTGTTGGAATTGGCTTCCCTTTTAATGCAATTTCATGTTTTTATGTTCCTTTATTGTTTAATTTTTTGTTATTGTTATTTCCTTGTATTTGGTAGTATTAGATTTTATATTTCTTGTCATTCTATTATGCTTTCCTTTTATGCGTTCCAAGTGTTTGACAAAATGCTTGGTTGGATTTTAGAGTAGATTTTTGTGTTCTTGGCTTGGGATGGTAACTTAGGTAAACTTGAGTTGCTAATGTCCAAGTGATTTGATGATTGGTATCTATTGACTCTAGCTTCCACTAAGTTAATTAGTGAGGTGGCTAGGACTTATGGATTAGGATTAAGGTAGCTCATTTGACTTTCCTTCACTTGTTGGAGGATGACTTAATGGGATTGATACTTGCAATTATCATGTTGTGGTTAGTAACAAGAATAAAGATCCTTAACCATCAACCCTTGCCAAGACCATTTTATCATTTGAGTTTCCTTTACTTTCTTGTCATTTATGTTTCTTGTCCCTTATCACAAAACCCAAAATATACAACCCACAACCAATAACATGAACACCTCCCTGCAATTCCTTGAGAGACGACCCGAGGTTTAAATACTTCGGTTATTTTTTTATTGGGGTTTGTACTTGTGACAACCATATTAAATTCTGATTGAGGATTTATTGTTGGTTTAGAACTATACTTGCAATGAGATTTTATTGAGAAATTCTTTACCAACAATTATCCTACGTCAGTGACTAAAAAGATATTGAGTGTTGTTGAGCCTTAGTGCCATTTGTCTAGTGAGGACGGCGATACGTAACGCTCACTTAACACAATAGAGACGGCTCAGTGAGGACGGCGATACGTAACGCTCACTAGATGTCATGGGCTTTATGTGTGAATGATTGTGAGGGGATTCCCCTATGTATGGAATGGCTTCCAGGAAAAGTGGCACATGCTTCAGCTGAAGAATCAGCGCCTGCAAGTACTTGCAGAGGTCATGTTCGGCATACTTCATCTGGAGAATCAGCGCCTGCAAGAAATATAAAATTGCAGAGGTTATGCCGCTGGAATGCCTTATCTGACTTGCAAGTTGGATTGCGTCGGGTGTGGATCGAAACCGACAAATGAGCTCCTTACCTGTGATAGGACTAGACATGCATCATCATTGTTTGTACATTTGCATTTGATTGTATTTGGTTATCTTGTCTCTCTGTGATTGTGTTGTTTGTCTTATTGTTATTTGTTTGTGTGTTGATCTGTTTCCTGTGCTATTAGTTTGTGTATTGAGGTGACTGAGAACTGAGATTATGATTGAGATTTGTCTTACGTTCAGAAATTTAAAGAAGGTAATTAATTATATAAAGTAATAGTAAAAAGTATTTTCAAAAGGTTTAATAAAAATATAGTTTTATTGAGTAAAGTTAATTATTTGCATTTTATTTCATTACTCTTACGACATTCCCATTTCCTACTGAGAACGTGATGAGCGGATAATTTATACGCTTTTTGGCATTGTTTTTATATAGTTTTTAGTAATTTTGAGCTACTTTTAGGGATGTTTTCACTAGTTTTTATGATAAATTCACATTTCTGGACTTTACTATGAGTTTGTGTGTTTTTCTGTGATTTCAGGTAAATTCTGGCTGAAATTGAGGGACTTGAGCAAAACTCTGAAGAAGGCTGACAAAAGGACTGCTGATGCTGTTGGAATCTGACCTCCCTGCACTCGAAATGGATTTTCTGGAGCTACAGAACTCCAATTGGCGCGCTCTCAACGGCATTGGAAAGTAGACATCCAGGGCTTTCCAGCAATATATAATAGTCCATACTTTATTCGAAGAATGACGACGTAACTTGGCGTTAAACGCCAAGTACACGCTGCTATCTGGAGTTAAACGCCAGAAAAACGTCATGATCCGGAGTTGAACGCCCAAAACACGTCATAACTCGAAGTTCAACTCCAAGAGAAGTCTCAGCTCGTGGATTGATCAAGCTCAGCCCAAACA
>NC_029773.3:74960000-74969120 GCF_000817695.3 Arachis duranensis | reverse complement strand
TGCGAGTGACAGCCGCATAGGATCATTTTCCCGAGAGGATGAAAGTAGCCACAGTTGATGGTGAACCCCTATACAAAGCTTGCCATGAAAAGGAGTAAGAAGGATTGAGTAGAAGCAGTAGGAGAGCAGGCGTCCTTGAGCCATGCAGCATCTCCGTTCACTTATCTGAAATTCCCACCAATGAATCTACATAAGTATTCTATCCCTTTTATTATTCCTTTTTATTACTTATTCCAATAATCACAATTACCCTTTAATCTGCCTGGCTGAGATTTGCAAGGTGACCATAGCTTGCTTCATACCAACAATCTCTGTGGGATCGACCCTTACTCACGTAAGGTTTATTACTTGGACGACCCAGTACACTTGCTGGTTAGTTGAACGGAGTTGTGTCCACTCGTGCCAAAAATCCTAAGTTCCACAATTCTACAATAAATGCAAATCAGAAAATAGTGATCACAATTTCGTCCACCAGAACGCGTGGTTTGTTCTCACCCCAAAATCTTTCACCCTTTCAGTGACACAGGTTCGAAGACTCAGTTTGAAGCTACGGGTGATTATTAGTCTTATTTGAGTTAAGTTTATGTGTTGAGTCGCTTTCCTAGAATTTCCTCGCCTTTCTTAGTTAAGATTTTATTTTATACAGAGGGGTAGGAGTTGTATCTGAGTTTTATTTGAATTCTTTTGTATGATATTTATTATTCTTACTAACTATGTGACTAGTATTGCTTGGAGATCTTTGATATATGATTTTAATTAATAGAAACAAAACTTTTCGGCTTTTTTTTAAAAATTGAAATACGAAATCAAACTAAATGCTCAGTATTAAATAGTAAATACGGAAAACAGGTCAGTATAACGCCTCACTTTTGGTACGATCATGACGTGCTAAAAGTTAGGGTGTTACATTATGGTATTAGAGCAGTTCGTTCCTATTAGAGCCTTGAGAATGGACTTACTATGCTTCACTGCATACTCTGAGTGTCTGTCATACAATAGGATTGTCTTAATGACAAGAATTTGAGTTTCAGATGCATGACTGTCTATTGATTATTGCTGTTAGTTGACCGTTGCATTTCTCATAGTATTAGGTCTGGCCAACTTAATACTAATGATTTATGTATACAGAACACTAATAGATTATCGTAGACAAAATAGAAATAATAGGTAATGTGAATCACGAGGTTTTGGGGACGTTAGAGGTTACTTTTGAGGGTTTATGCCATTTCAAAGTATGATCTTTGTTTGTGTTGCGTAACTCAGTGCTCTATTTTCCTCTTTTATCATTTGCATTGGAGTTTCTTGCTTCAGATTTTCCTTTTGATATATGATTTGACTATATTTCAACCATTTTTTATCGCTCTTGCATATCTTTGCTCGATTGAAATTTTCACTATTCACTTGATATATTCATCTTTGATATTGCTCATATTCCTCTTTATGAACCATGTGTTCTTTGATTTGGCTTTGAACTTGGTTTCTATTAATAATGATTCTTAAGTATTTGAAGACGTTAGATGTTCTTCTTTGATTAGTTTACATCAAAACATGTACTTTTACCGTGCCACGTGATAGACGTACTGTTTATTCATTTATTTGTCATCTCTTCCGACCCCTGTTTCAAATCAGATTTGATTATCCATCTTTATCATTATTTGTACACTTCTTGATAAATTATGACCTTTCAATCTGACGTTGAGTTTGTTCTAATTCAACGCATAATCCTTAATTCTTACGCGATTTGAAACATTAAGAGTTACAATTCGTAGCAAGCTAATTATGCAATTAATCCTTCTGCTTCGCATCCTGAAATTTATGTGCTTGCTGCTTAGATTACAACCCTTGACTTTGTGTTCCATTACATAAATGATATAATTTCTTGATAAAAGTTTCGAGCTTGTTTCGATATGATAAACCATCTCTAGTACTTTTCTTCGAAAGTTCTTATTTTGGAATCTTCTTTGAAGAGAGTTTTATTTTGATTCTTTTCCTATCTGATCCTATCTATTCACTTGAATCCTTTTGAGTGTTTATTTTTGATATTGCTTGTATTTTTTTCATGAATTTAGTCTCCTTTTTATAGAGTTCGAATTTATTTTAATATATCAATTTTAGAGAACGAAAATTTTTATAAATAAAGTAAGATATAAAATTTCAAATTTTTGAGAATTAAATAATTAACTATTTATAAGCTAATATATTATATTGAGATGTAGCTTTAAAAAAAATTATTTTTAACAAAAATAATTAAATAAAATTTTATAATTATTGAAATTTAATTTAATTACTATTTATTCTATTGAATTTAAATTATTTATAAAAAAATAATTTAATAAAATAAAAATTAAATTAATTTTTATTGTAGTTATTATTATTATTATTATTATTATTATTATTATTATTATTATTAAAGTTTAAAAAAAAGAAAATAAAGAAAAAAGTGGCCGAAGCCATTTGGGAGAAGGAAAGAAATGAAACGTGTTTTAATTTCATGCATATATACGTGTGTAACATTATAAGATCATGCATATGTATATATATATATATAAGATTATGACACCAAAACCCATGTGTTGTGTAACATTTTTTCTAAACATGATCATTAGTTTCAAACCGGTCTTGCATGCTTCATTTTCTAGTAAAGCGAGAAAGAAAGAATCGAGGGAGGAAAGAGAAAATCTGAACTCTTTTAATTTTCATCTTTTTGATTTTTTTTTTTTTACGATTCATAATTTTAATAAAAAATTTAATTTTAAAAGTGTTCGTATTTTTTTTTCTACATGTTGGTGTCATTTTTGTTCGATAAAAGTTGACGGTGACGTAGCTCATTTTTTCCAAGAATTTGACCGATTGGAGTTTTAGAAGACACAGACGATTTCTGACGTTTTTTTCTTCAGCAACTCGGTCAAAAAGCTTCTTTAAAGTTTTCATGGATTCTGATTTCGTACGAAAGTAGGAGATTTCATGTTGAAATTAACTGTTTTAATTTATGAATGCTATGGAAGTCTAGTGGATATTTGCAAATAATTTATGACTGTTTGGAATGACTGAATGATAAGTTTGAATTACACTAGTGACTGAATGTGATGAATATGTATTTGATTTCTTGATTGTTTAGGAATACTGAGAATTTTGATTGTTGAGTTGGAAAGTCGGTTTGATTTGTTGGTATTGAACATAGATTTGAAAATGATTTCTGATTTTGGAAATGTTTGAAAAGAGGTTGAGAATGGTTCTGTTGGGACCCGAAAAGGGTGGCAAAGTCCGAATTTTAAGAGAGATGCTTTCGAAATTTTATTATGAAACTTAAGACTTTGTTTGAAATATTTAGAAAAATGTTGGACTTGAGAAATTGTATTATTTAACTTTTGATTTATTAAGAAAAGATTTACGTTTAGGTTTGATTTATTAAGAAATACCTTATGTTTTGAGTTTGATTGTCGTCCTCCCTAAAGTTTCGAGACCCTGCTGTAAGATTTACTTAATAAATGATTCTTTTAAAGAGGTTTAAATTTGAAATGGTTTTGAAGTTGGGTTGGAAAATCATGGTTAAGAAAGAACTGGTTTTTGTATGAAAGAAGAACTTGTTGTAAGTAAAATGGTTTCGGAGGTTCGGAAAGGTTATAGAGAGGTGTTGGTTTTAAATAAAAATGAATTGAATTCAGTTTATTAAGTAAAGGGACCTCTGCCACAAAAGAGCAGAAGGTAGTGACTAAAAGATATTGAGTGTTGTTGAGTCTTAGTGCCAAGTGTCTAGTGAGAACGGCGATACGTAACGCTCACTTGACACAATAGAGACGGCCCAGTGAGGATGGCGATACGTAACGCTCACTTGAGGTCATGGGCTTTATATGTGAATGATTGTGAGGGGAATGCCTTATCTAACTTGCGAGTTGGAGAATCAGTGCCTGCAAGAAGTAGAAACTTGCGGAGGTTATGCCGCTGGAATGCCTTATCTGACTTGCGAGTTGGATTGTGTCAGGTGCGGGTCGAAACCGACAAATAAGCTCATTACCTGTGATAGGACTAGACATGCATCATCATTGTTTGCACATTTGCATTTGATTGTGTTTGTTTATCTTGTCTCTCTGTGATTGTGCTGTTTGTCTTATTGCTATTTGTTTGTGTTGATCTATTTCTTGTGCTATTAGTTTGTGTATTGAGGTGACTGAGAACTGAGATTGTGAAGTAATAGTAAAAAGTATTTTCAAAAAGTTTGATAAAAATATAGTTTTATTGAATAAAATTAATTATTTGCATTTTATTCCATTACTCTTACGGCATTCCCATTTCTTACTGAGAACGCGTGGTTTATTCCCACCTCAAAATCTTCCACCATTTCAGTGACAAGTTCGAAGACTCGGTTTGAAGCTACGGGCAATTATTAGTCTTATTTGAATTAAATTTATGTATTGAATCGCTTTCCTAGAATTATCTCACCTTTGTTAGTTAAGATTTTATTTTATATAGAGGGATAGGAGTTGTATCTAAGTTTCATTTGAATTCTTTTGTATGATATTTATTATTCTTACTAACTGTGACTAGTATTGCTTGGAGATCTTTGATATATGATTTTAATTAATAGAAACAAAATTTTTCGGCTTTTTCTTAAAAATTGAAATGCGAAATCGAATTAAAAGCTCAGTATTAAATGGTAAATACAGAAAACAGGTCAGTAACGCCTCACTTTTAGTACGATCGTAACGTGCTGAAAATTAGGGTGTTACACAATGAGAAGATGAAAATATGTTAGCTGCTTAGTTACAAAGGCCTATTAGATATCCATCTAGTGAACATGACATAACTTTCATTAGGCTTCAATTCAGCAGCTGTATGTCCTGCACCCTGAAAAAAAAAACACACACATACACACACATTCTTGAGAAGAATAGCACTTGTGAATTGTGATTTGACCATTTCAATGTTTTCTTACCTTTACAGTTGCAAATGTCATTTTATTTGAGTAAGTCCTGGTGTATCTGTTTGAAATTAAACAAAACATATTTGTAAATGATATCATAGATTTGTTACGTTGTTAATATTTTTTATATCAAAACTAAAAGTGTCATGAAAACACTCTTCTAAAAACTTAAACTAAAACAAATAAAAATATAAATGATGATATCTCTAACATTTTTTTTCAAATAAGAGTTTCTTTTGGATTTGCTTGATTTTAGCATAGATTTTTTTTTATTTGTCTTAGGCTATTTTTTTTCTTTTGGAGTTCACCAAAGATCGTACTCTAAATCTTGTAGACATAGAGTTTTGATACCATGTTATAAAACTGCTCATCCAAAAAACTTAAAGCTGATAAGAGAAGGCAACATATAAATGGTTATATCTCTAACAAAAAAAATCTATGCTTACCCTGCAACTTGGTCATTTAAATACCATGGCCTCCAATCATCTACAATGGAATAGTTTAGAGACCTTATCCATGCTTGAGTTGAGAAAAAAGGAACCACTGCATCATGATCTCCACTACCAACATAACATCAATTGCAATACAAAATCAGTTAGTCATTGATAGCTGCAACAGATTAGTATAGTTCATTTGTATTCTTTTCTTAAAATTTTGAATGTCACTTGAATAGAGTAAAACAAAAAAGATTTAGCTAATATATATCCTTGAGTCTATGATAAAGTTATTATTAATAGAAGTTTTTAAATTTTTAATTTAACAAATACACCAAAAAATAAATTGAAAATTAAACTTACTTTACATCCTTTTTATTAAAAATTTTTTAATTGATAATTTTAATATATGTCCTTAAAATACTTGTTAACTATAAATAAATTTTTTTTATTGCTTTCAAACTTTAAAAAAAATGAAATTGTGAAAATAGAAATATTTTTATTTTTATAAACCAAACGGAAATACATGGAGTATATGAAAATAACACAAGTTTTCGTCAATATACTTTAAGTCATAAATTATAAATTAAATAGTTTGAGATGTTAAAATAATCACCTGAAAATTAAAGAACGGTAGCCTTTTGCACTGAGATTTGCATGGAAGGGAACACTGTTACCGATGCTGAATTCATAATCATCTTTATAACAACGCACCCATTCCCCTATAGTACCCTGTAGAATATTGATATTGGTGCATTATTCATATGAACAAGGTAGAAAATCAATAAACAACGATATCAAATTTCAATTATGATTTAATTTGTGAACAATTTAGCAAGAACTGATGAAATTTTATACAGTCCAAAAATATTCTCATCAAATTACCTCTCGAATGTGTAGTGCCTTGCGTACGCTTCTGTGGTTGGCCCATTGAGTGACCAGAAAGAAAAGAAAATTCTACAACAATGAAAATTCTTGGAAATTACATCATCATCACTATCATGAAAAAAATATATAATATTCGATTTTTTAAAAGAGTATAATTTCTAAAAAAAAAAAGAATGGAGGATGGAGAATGGAGATCCACTTATTTAGGTGTAAGTTTTGTTAGAATAATTTATTTATTTATAATAGATTTTGAATTTTAATCAATCTAAATGCTGAATTAAGACATTTTACCATATAAATTAAGAGTTTAATTATTTTGATATATCAACAATGTAAAAAATTTATTACTGTCGTTTAATTAGATTTATGCATTTAAATGATTTTTTAAGTGACGTATATGAATATTAATTACTTTTGCTAATGTTATGTATGTAAAATTCTATTACACTATTATTAGAGTATTAAAACTTCATAAAAGTTTGGAATTGAAGCAATTGGAAGTTTTATCATTATGTGTTATTTTAATATATAATATAGTTTGGAAATATAAATAGTTAAATACAAACTATTATATTACAGATATACTATTACCCAAATTTACTGAAATTTGATAAGTATGTTTTTCAATATTATTACCCTTGCTGATTCATGACGAAATTCATTATGCATTAGATATTCTTTGGCAAGGTAACAATGGATCTCAACCAAATAAAAAAAAATTCACGAAAAAAAAAATGTTTTTCAAAATTTGAAAAATTATGAGTTTAATTTTGATGCATTAACAGTCGTCCAATCCCACACATTCTTTTAAATAACTATTTACGCTGTCAATTTAAAATATTATTATTTTTGCTGACGTATGGGTACGTAATTAAATGTATATATAAAATTTCTTTATATTGATTGCACCAAGAATGTGTAAGCATAAACAAAGATATGAAAAATTGAAAATGTACCTCACAGCCTATATCTGGCACTATGAGAGGAGTTTCGAAACGGGCCTCAAGCTTTCTAGCCAAAGATCTCGTTTGCATCCCTTGGTCTTGCTTAAGCCAATCATCGTTGCAATATGGATTCAAAATGAAATAGAGGTCAATTTTTTCAAGGCACTGAAAAAAAAAAACAAATCAGAAAATAATATTACAAATTCAATAATGTAGCTAAATAAATTAATAAACTATTACAGTGCATATCATTACCATATATAGTAAAATTGAGATGATCATTACTTACCTTATTGTAATACTCCATGTCGCTTAAACACAATGTATTTTCGGGATTTATATTTAGATAATCTCCTTTACAATTTCTCTTCAATGACTGTTCATAGACAAGAGAGGCAAATGGGTAGACATCAATAGTTTTACATTGAGTAAAATTTTAAAATGGTCCTTAAAGAAACTATAACGAAAAAAAATTAGTATCTATTATTTTAAATTTTAGATAAATTAAGTTCTCTGTCAAACTATTTTTGTAAATATAACTATATAAGGAACCACTTTGTCATTTATGTAACTATAAAGACATGATTGTTTTTTGTTTATATATATTTTTCTTCTCAAAATGATGAGGAACGAAAATACTTGAAATGAATATAGAAACTTAAGTATTAGACTCTAAATTTATTCTTTTATTTTACTAAGGACTATATGTTGGTGAATGCTAATGCGCTTAGGAGAAATTAAGGAGTACAGCCTTCTTTAAATTCTAAAACCTAAATTCTAAACTTTAAATTCTAAATCTTAAATTATAAACTCTAAGAACCATAAATTCTAAACTTTAAACTCTAAATATGAGTCAAATATAATCAATAGAGAGCTGAGATTTATTTCATTAACAAAGAGTGTAGCACTCTTTACTCAATAAAAAATGTTTAAGAATAAGTCATATATGTGTGATATTTTAAGAGATTAAACACTAAATTGATATTTGTTTTTTAGAGATTTATTTATCTAATACTAAATTCTTTCTAACGAGCAGTTTGGGAATTTACTTTTATGTATAGTATATTTACTAGACAAGAATGTTTGTCATGCATTTGATAATTAATTAGGCATGCACAAGTAAGAATACCAAATAGAGTTCATCAGAAATAAGTGCCATTCCATGAGCATATTGGATATGATCATTTCCTTCTTCCCTTGTCGTTACGGGGTTTCCTAGTATGTATCCCTGAAAAAATTAAGGTTTGAGTTTTAGGAAATTGGTCAAATAGAAGAAACACCTGCCATTCAATTCGCACAAGAAGAAAAATACTCATTTAGCCACACTTTTTTTTAAGCTACATTTGAAAAGCGTACCATTTTAAAAGAGAATAGAAAACACAGTGGTGGCATTACTTGAAAAGTTTATCCTTAAGTATTATAAAGATCACTTATAAAGCGTAACATTATCTTAATATCTATGGGTACACTTTTTTCACCAAAAAAAAAAAAAAAACTTTTTTTTCACAAAAAAAAAAAAAAAAACTTTTTTAAAGAGTAACTTATTTATTATGTTTTAAGTGCACTTTAAAAGTGTTGCCTAATATATCTAAAGCCAAATATTCACCAACACTCAGCAAATTTTTCCCCTTTTCACCAAATACACTTAATAAGTTTTCGATCGACCATAGATATATTTTCCTTGGCAATTTTGAAAAACTGATTTTTGAATAAATTCTTTGATTTTCTAGGCAATCAAAACATATATAGTAATTGGAAATAATCACAAACCTGGAGATTTATGTGGGGTTGAAGACCTTTCTCATTTCCTGTTAATAAAGGAATTGAATAATTATGGTTTGATTTTTCTAGATGCAACTGAAATGACTGTAATTGGAGATGCAAATGTTTTTGCATGCTTATTTGTTATACTTATTTTGTTTGTTTTTTTTTT
>NC_029773.3:74959653-74959952 GCF_000817695.3 Arachis duranensis | reverse complement strand
TTGTTCGAAAAAAAAAAGTACAACAATTTATATGATATGCGTCCGATATATAACACACACAAAAATCATGAATCTCTCGACGAAGAATGTGTTATAGATATAATAATTTATGTGTTTCCACCTATCAGCTTAAATTTTTTTGGAGAAGTGACTTCGTGATAATATAAAAGAACAAATATGTATATTACTCTCAATCTAGCACTTATAAAATAGTTAATATATAAATGTAAACAATTTTAGTTTTAAATATAATAAAATATAATATAGTAGTAGTAGTAATTATTCCATGCAATTGCCTG
>NC_029773.3:74955805-74959604 GCF_000817695.3 Arachis duranensis | reverse complement strand
GCCATGTAAAATTCATTGGAAATATATTCTGGATTCTCAGTGAGCCACTGCAAAAATTAATACATAAATATCATAGGTTATTAATAAATCATCAAAGTTATACAGCTTGTTTAGTTAGGAGCTGGAATTAGTCTCCCACAAAGTAAACTACAAATACTGGAAAATAAATGAAAAAGAAAACACCAAAGTCTAATTAAATATCATGAATCTACAAGACTACAACACAAGTTTCTCTGTTTTTTTTTTTCTTTTTTTTTTAAGGTCTAAACAACAACACAACTAACATGTTCAGGATCACAAAACGAACCAAACTCCCTCATGCTTTGATCCACCAAAAATAATAAGTTGGGTTATAATTTTAGTCTCCATTTAACTCGTGGGTAAGCCAAATCCGAGCTGATGGGTATACCATCTACAACACAAGAACATTTGGTAACGAGTTGTGACATTTTTTATTTTATTTATTTATTTATTTATGGGTACAAAAGAGTTGCCCCTTTGAAGATGAATATGGGGTTAGCTTAGATCAGTTACCAAACATTTTAATAGTTACTCCCATAAAGACATTTTTACTATTGGTTCAGGTATAGTTTTGTGGAAATAGATTAAGTAAAGAAAGATTAAGAAGAGAGATTAAGGGTAGGTAAATTGTAAGGAAAATACTTCGATTATTGATAAATAAACAACATAAAAATTAATGATGTGGAATAGTGATGGAGAACAAATGTTGAGACCTTCACTAATGTCACAAGAGGATGAATGAACTCTTTTAATTTAAAGTGGACAAAACTTATATAGAGCTTGTTGTCGGGTGTTCTAGTAGAATACCCGAATGCTAATTTTATAAATTCACTTGTTTGAAGTTGATGAACAAAATGAAGAATAAGGAGAAGAACTGTAAGAGAGCAAAGAAAAGAGATTATCTCACAAAGTTTTAGAAAAGTCTTTTTGAGGGAAGTGAGTTTAAGCACGTTTTATAGTCTAAAGTCATTTTAGAGGGAGAGTACATTGTCCAATAGTTACAATGTCATCTTCAGCCTACTCTTATCCCAAGACTAGTTACTAAATGGTGTAATTAGTAGAATGTATTTTTTGGTGTTTCTATTATTTTAAGTTTCTCTAACTAAAAATAGATATACGAAAGAAGTTTATCTACATAAGTTAAGGTACCAGTTCTGTCACTGTTTTGGGTGTTCGTGTCAAAGAGGTATATGGATAAAAGAGTGCTTATGACATGTGACATTATTAGTAAAGGTACATCTAGTTTGACTCATTTCAAGCTAGAGGACATTCTATACACTTCAAATCCAACCAATCATCTTCGACCAATTTAGTTCCTAATTAAAGAAAAATTCAAGTTCTTAGGATGTTTTTTCTTTTAAGTTTCAACTTTTTGGCCCAACACATATAGAAGGAACTTTATTCTTTTTTTGTCATATTTTAAGTCATTTTGGAATTATTCATATACAATAAAATTACACTTTTAATATACAATAAATTATATTTGACTCTATATTTGACTGAACCATGTACATGTTTATAATACCATTTTTACATAAAAATATCAGAAATCATTTTTGCTTAGTTGCTCTTTAAAGTTTTTATATGTGAAAAGCTGCAGATGTAAACATATTGTGGGCTAAACCATCCAAACTTGTCCATGAATTTTTATGTTGATAAAAGTATCTTCTAAGTTTGTTAACGATAAAATATTTTTAAAATATTTTAAAATAAAAAGAATACTATTTTTTATAAGAGATAAATAATTTTTGTATTTGACAAATAATTTATACATTTGATTTGAAATTTTGTAAAAATATTTGGATACTATTTAAAGAGTGCATATAAAAAATCATACCAAAAGTTGATCTCTAGATTCTTTTGCATATTTTTTAAAAAATATTATTGGCCAAAAAAATTACAAAAATGTATCTACTTGTCATAAAATTACTAAATTTTATAGATAAAAATATCTCATTTTTCTAATATTTTTTGCAAAAAAAAAAAGAATACATCAAAATTTAATCGTGAACACTTTTTAAGAATATATTTAATGATTGAATATTTTTTTCATATTTTAAGAATACTTTTAGCATTAACGAATTTTTTTTCCAAAGATAAGGAAAATCGAACCCGCAATCTCTAAATGAGTATGGAAAACTATATCATTTGAACTATAGCTCATTGGCCAACATTAACGAATTTAGAAGATATTTTTATAAGCAATTTGATAATTCATAGGTGTTTTTTTTTTTGGTGATTTACTCAAATATTATGATTTACCATTTCAATAATCATTTCACACTTATCTCCTTGTAGTAGTTTAGTTCTCTTTTTGGGCTTGGGGCTCGTTTCATTACAAAATAAAAGGACAGTTGTGACTTTGAGTTATTCTTTCTCCCTACTTTGCATATCATACAATGCTTATAATAATAATAATAATAATAATAATAATAATAACTACTTTACCTTTCTAATAAATTGGTGGGCATGATGAACAAGTTTCCAATCACTTCGTTGAGAAAGGACATCTTTTGCGTAAGAGAACCCTGTTCCCATCGGTAAATCTACAAAGATAACATTAGCTACCTAGAAAAAAGTGGAAAAAGAATATCAGGAACAATATTTGAAGGAAGTATTTAACTTTTTTTTTATCTTTTTTATCAAGATATTTTTTATTAGAAAAATATCATTTTGTATTTGAATAGAAAATATAAAAATTATTTTGTTATCGATAATTTTTTTTCAAAAACAAAATATTACTTGTTTAAAATAAAAGTATTTTTTTCTAACAGTAGGTGTATCCAAACACTTTTACAATTATATGTTTAAAGTAATTTTTTATTTAAAAAAAAAATCCAAACGAACAGTTATAACTGTATATTTAAATAATTAGAAAATGAAATTTATAGATGTAAATAGGTGTTTTTATTTTTTCTATACCTAATTTATAATCATTAATGGATTGTCTTCACAAATCCAGTTTTTGCATATATCTTATCTTCTTCGACTTAAGATTTTATGTTGGTATTTTATATAAAAACTATCAATAGGAATTACAGTTACAGATTATAGATAAAGTTTGAGATATAACTAACATAATTATACTATACTCAAAAAATTAACCACTAAACTAGTTATACATATATAGTAACTAATTTTTACAATGCACATAACATTTTTGTAATTCATATATAGTTCTCTAAGATGCATTGTTACCTTTGTCCATGACGATGCCCTGTAGATTAGCTTAGGCAAGCTCCCATCAAATTCCTCAACTTTAAATTGCACTGGACCTACAATATTAATTTAACCCTAAATAAATCATTTTTTTTAGTATGTTTAGTTGGAAGATAATAGTGGAATAAATTTCAGCTAAATTATATTAATATGTGTAATTTTATTTACACATAAAGAATTCAAAACCTTGGTATTGCCTAGATTTTGCAGCAAGGATGGAAAGTCTATGCTTAATGGACAATAATAAATTAACATTTTTTTTTCCCAAACCACTTATATTCAATCAAATATCCTTACATTTCGTTGTCTTAATCTCTATTTTCTCTATGTTATTGCTGTATTTATGTTTCAAAGATAACTTTCAAACATTCCCTAACTAATTTAGCTTATGATTAAAGCCAATTAGAGTTTGTTTTAAAGGATTTTGAATGCATTGGTGAGGAGAATCTATATTATAACTTAGAGAGTGTTACACCAATGAGCTAAATAAAATACTATATATTAATAGTTTAGATGTAAATTTTTTCACCAAAAACCTTAAACCAACATATTTATGAGC
>NC_029773.3:74954740-74955789 GCF_000817695.3 Arachis duranensis | reverse complement strand
CAATAGATATTTTTATGTATTTTTTAATTAAAAAATAAATTAAAAACCAAGGAAGGTAAGTTTCTAGGGTGGTAGACGTAATATAAATGGACAATGTTTTTTCTGCTAGTGTAGAAAATTGATACTTAGTTAATTACTACCAAAGTTGGCAATTTAAATTTTTAACATTACCTATTTGGAAGACAAAGCCTGAAATTGAAGAACAGCCAGGTCCACCAGTTAACCAAAGCAAAAGAGGGTCATTTTTAGGATCATTTTCTGACTTAACAAAATAGTAGAAAACTTGCATGTCATCTTCTGAATCTCCCAATCCCACATACCTGTCAAAACAAATTAAATTACATAGTTTTAATATTGGATTTAATATCCCACATACACTATTAAATATTTATAGATTTGTCCCAATTTATTTTTCTCTATTTACTAATGTGCAACAATATTTCTGAAAATGAATCTTAAACCCTAATCCAATTGAATCGTTTAATAAGGAAAAAGGGCATCAGGACCACCAACCGCTATCGTCAGTGGCAACAAAGGTAAAGTTCTAAGTGTTCTCTTGTTTCGCTGTCCTTTTTATTCAGACAGTAGTAGCGCTCAATTACTCTCTCCCTCTCTAGCGATCCATAACCCGGTGGCTGATGCTCAAGCGTCCCACTTGTACACTGGTTAGGCTCTCCTTGCTGACAGTTCAACCATCACCGACAATTCCTTCATCCTTGCCATGGTGTGTTCTTCTTGGGGCTAATGGAAAGCATGTGAACTGTTTGGCTTGCTTTGTGTTTAGCCTCTCCTCATTGCAATGCAAGCTCAAGGACTACGATTGTTTTGGGTTTAAATACAACAAAATGAACATGGTGCTCGGAGTGAAAGATCCATCAAATAAAAATATAAAATAAGAATGACTATTTCTAAATCTCTTTCTCTGTATTTTATTTTGGAATAAAATAAAAATTTTAGATCTCGTATTCTGACTAAAGACTAGCTAAGAACAATTTCTGTGTCTTATACTCCTCTACAACATCAAAATCAGCTTCAAAAGAAAAATTTTC
>NC_029773.3:74941531-74954614 GCF_000817695.3 Arachis duranensis | reverse complement strand
GTAGATGGAAATCGAAAGTGGAAAATATAGATAGAGCTTACCCAGTTTCAAGTTGAAAGGGGAGAGGACCATCAAAACCAGGAAGGTACTCAACTTTTGAACCACCAGCTTCAATTTTATGAGATACTATCTGCAAGAAAAGTGCGAGAGAGAGAAGCAGTAATTGAAAAAAATAACTCCATTTTTTGGAATTGGAAGCCATTTTCATTCACTGCTCTGTACTCTGCAGCCTCACCTGCAATTCTTAATCCCAATTTCTAGGCATTAGTATTTAGCGTTGCTTATTTACACTTTTTATTTTTTATTATTAAGATTTTTGGTGGAATTTTTTAATAATGTGGAGAGTTAGTGTATAGGGTCAGATTTATAATTTTTATATTTTTTTAAAAAAAATATAAATCTGATGGTTAAATTTGTATTTTAGTATTAAAAAAAATTTAAAATTTTTAAATTAGACTGTTCGATTTGTTTAAAGCAAAAAAAAATTATCTCACTACAAATCAAATCTTTTAATTTATGTATTATAAAAATTTAATCTTCTAATTTTTTAAATTTGAGAATCTGATTTATTATTTAAAATGAAAAAAAATTTTTTAATTCATATCAAAGAAAAATACACCAATTAACTATAATATTAAATTATATATTATTTTTTTTATTTCTAAAAAAATTAGCCGCTTATTTAGATCTTGTTAGATATAATAATTTCTAAAATTTTTTATTATATTTTTAATTTTTTTATAATGTATTTATTATTTAAATATCTTAAAATTGTTTTTGTTAGTAATATAACTTTTTCTCATCCATTATATATTAATTAGAGTAGAACTAGTTAATTATTATACTAAAAGCCAAATGAGTAATGACACGTGAAAATGCATAGAAGATTGTTAATAATGTGTTTGAATAATATACTCTAAAGTATGATAATACTAATTAATTAATTAGAGCATCATGACTCAATGTTTTGCCAACTCATAGAAGGTTGTTAAACACAATGAGATATAAAAAACGTGTTATTATTCTTATTCAATGCCATAGTTAAATATTTATTTATTTCTTTTTTATTTTGTGTGCCTAGTTGAATATTTACATAATAAATGCAAGTATATTTTATTTCAACTTGCTCGTATTAATAAGCTGAGACTGATATCATGATATAAAATGGATTTAAGATTAAATTATCATTTTAGTTCCCTGACAAAACATTTACTTTTGCTAGTTGTTTATTAAACTAGCCAACAATACAATGATTCCAATAAAATGAAAAATCCGTGTAGTCCAAGCTGACAAATAAAATATTCTTGTATTCTTATGTCTATAAAAGAGGGTTATATTGTTGGTGGCTTTCGTGGCATATGCACCTAAAAAAAGGATGGCCTAAAAAAGAGTGATGTATACATATTATGGTAGTGAGTCAAAGCGTTGTAAGATTTTGTGGTTGAACCGATCAGCCCAATCCCTTACTTTCTACAACAAATCTTCAATGAATTTATGTATCACTTGTATCTAGTTTTGTTTGAACTGTAAGTAGCAGTTATGAAATACCGTTTTGTTTTCAACAAACTTAAAATGAGACATAAAATTTGTCGTTACATCCCGAATACAATAAGCATAAAACGTTTTAAGAGGTTGTCATTTACTATTGTCAATTTTTAGTGTAGTCTTGATTGTTTAGAATCTGTCAGAAATAATCAACAAATTTTTTTGTAAGATCACATGACGCTTCTGATTGATAAGAAAGAAAAATTAGAATTCTATAGTCTCAGACTCAACAATTACAAAAATTACAGGAAAAATATTACTATTGTCATTTTGTGTTACTGCAATAAGCAAAACACCACCATATTTGCCATACAGATGCATGTTATCGATGGGGGCGAACGACTTGCAATGTTTAAAAGCCTCCATACAGATAGGGAAGGCCCAAAATACTTTTTCAAACATACTGCAATCACGCACTATAAGGTGCCCATCATAGTACAGTACATTCTTGATCTTGCATATTATTTCGGGACAACAACTCTGCAGTGCTTGCAATAACCTCAACACCTTATTGTATGATTCCTCCCAATCACTATATATCGGGGTAATTGCCTTTTGCTTCACCATCTATATCTTTCTGTACGAGAGTTTGAAATGATAGATTTGCCTAACTGCACTTTATAGGCCAGAGATGTCGACGGATGACGAGGATTGTAACAACAGGAGGATGACACGGCATATGAGACTGCTATCCAATTGTCGATGGTCGTGAGACATGGTGGGCTAAACACGTGTGCGCTCCTCTAACCCTACGCACCTCCCTACAGAAATAAAATAATCATGGTTGAGATGTAAAACAGACTACAACAATATAGACTATTTTTTTAGGATTAATATGTGTCAAAAAAATCAAAATTCGTCAAAAAAATAAATTTTGACACTATTTTAACTGTGAAAATATGTTAATAAAAGTTTTGTCAAAAATAGTATTTTTGACATATAAGTAATTGTAAAAAAAGTTTAAATCTTATTTTGATAAATATTAGCCGTCAAAAATAATTTGTTAGAAAAATTTGAGAATATATTTTTTGTGATACTTATTAATCGTCAAAAATACTATTTATTTTGACACTTATTGACCATAAAAAATTTTCAACAAAAATTTTTAACAAAGAATGAGATGAGATCTTAAAACTGAAGAATAAACTGAGATTTTGAAGATGAAGAATGAGTAATATGATCCTAAATTGAGAGTAGCGTGATGCCAAAATTGACGGAACTCAACGAAGAAAAAGAATAATGGAGTAAGTTGAAAATAAGTAAGTGTCAAAATTGAGGATTATTTTTTTACAATCAAATTATTCATCAAAAAACATAGAAAATTTGATATCTGTGATATTTGTCAAAAATATATATTAATTTTTACACTTAACTATGGCCGTTAAAAAAAAATCATGTTAAAATATCTCTCTTTTCTTGTAGTGACAAGCATAACAATGATAAATGAGAATATAGAATACAGTTACAGTTGAACTTACCAATATCCAAAATTCTGTCGGAGATTAACATGAAGACACCAAGGGCAGCCTGCTTCAGATTGTCAACAATGTACATGGTACTTTATTCGATCCAACTCCACGACTCGGTACTCAACACTTCTGTGAATGTTGTAATTCTTCACACCTTGCATCTGCACCTTTGCTTTTAAATCTGTGACCAACCCAAAACTCCACACCACCGTCTAAGTTGTAATCGACTTCACCCATATCTTGGAAAATGAATTTTTCTGTTGCATCGCGTTCAGATCGAATGTACGATAGTGACTAAGTACAGATGACAAGACCGAATTGGGTGCGGGACAGGCAAAAGATACAGACTCGGAGTCTTTGGTACAAACTCTTCCTCCTCATCATCTTCAGAAGAACCACTCTCGTTACTATCCGCAACATACTCCTCGTCGGAGTCCTCACTGTCAACGTTCATATCTTCCACTGGACTAGCAACATGTAGTGGTTTGGATGCGAGAGGTGGGTCATCTTGCACAAAGACCAACTGGCCAGATTGACCGCCACCAACATCACCAACTTCCACAAAAAACTCCATCACTTGTCCCGCTATAATTCTCCCATGGATGTTAAACATCAGGCACACATGCTAGTCGTCATGGAGGCAAAATAGACGAAACCAATAAACTCCGTTTTTCATCGGTGCTAGCAACCTATACTCCTACCTTTTCAATATCTTTTCTTTCGTTACCACCGATGTTACTCAATATCAGACTATTTAACTCCAACAAAGAACTTACTTGTCGGGTATACAATAGAATAGGATTTTCACACTCAAATATTATCACAGTATCACTATTTCTCATATGGCAATTAGAATACACATTTATAATCAAATATCCACTACTACTAGACATTTTGGCTTATTTTTTGAATAAAAAAATAGAAAAAAGAAATAAAATATTTGTAGAGAATACAAAAAGTTGCACATCTAAGGACGGACACATAGAAGATAAGTGGAGGCTTGAACCCCTAACTTTTAAAAAGAAAAACTAATAGTAAAATTTAAGAAATCCAACCCAATAAAATTTAATGATTTTAAACTTTTTTTTAATTCTTAAATTGGCTAAACAGTAAACACTACATCTACATGTCTACATTATCTTTCTTCCTTTATTCCTTTTTTATGTTTAGTATTCTTTTGAAGCCATGCCTGATAATCACGTCTTCCACTGTCAAGTGTCACAATGGTACAAATAAAATACAATATGTTAAGCACTTTTTTATTATATATTTTAAATTTTAAATTCCTTAGACTTAGAGATTATATATCTTAAACGGTTATTATGCACTCTATTCTTCTTGTTGATATATCTCTCTGCATAGTCTAAGTAAACATGTTTGTTTAAAACTTGGCACTATTTAATTTAATTTTCATTTAGATTTAGATTCACATTCTACAATCTACAAAGGATGAAAAATTAACAATGATCTTTTAATTTTCAACAATTATCAAACAATTTTTAATAGTTAAACATCTATTGTTATTTTTAAATAACTTTAACAATAAAATTATTACTTTTATAAATGGCGGGTAACTTGGGTTATAAATGTATAAAATTGTTATATTCTATACCATTTAACTATTGATACGGTCATACGAATTTATTAATATTGTACGCCTAGTAGTTTTTGAGTAAATATTACGGTGAACAAATGTCACTTTGAGTTCTATTCCATTGATGTTGTACGCTTAGTAATTCTTTTTTTTAATGAAATTGATAGTAACTTAATAAAAAATATTTAGATTTTATTTATTTATGTAAGTATATAATTATTTGAATTTTTTTTCAGGTAAAAAAAAACTAGAATATTTTATGATGAGAAAGTAAAGTAAAATTGATGCAATTTTTAAGAGAAAAGCTATTGTTAATGTTGGAGTTCAAACAAGTCAGTCCTCTAATCTTATTTCACAAGAAGTTCAAGTAAATGAACTCTCTAATCTTACTCAAAATACACATTAACATGAAGTCAAAGTTCCAAAATTAGAAAGAGATGTTGATATCTCTTTACTAGAAAGAGATCCAGGAAAGTGACGTCCAATTTGGTAGTATGATGTCAATGAACGTGATAAAATTCGTAGAGCATACATAATAGTTGGGCCATACCAACCAACAAATATTAGCTATCCAACTTCTGGTAATAATAATCACCGTCGATATTTTCAATCTTCTTGATTTAAGAAATTTTCAAGTTGGTTAGAATATTTACCAGAAAAAGATGATGCTTATTGTTTGCCTTGCTACATGTGTTAGTAACATTATGGTGCTCACAATGATGGAAAAAATGTATTTTCAGAGTTAGAATTTAGTAATTCGAAGAAAGTAAACAATAGAGTGAATTGTGCATTTGTATGTCACGATGGTTCTAGTCCTAATTCTCCCCATAATTTATGTGTGAAATCTTGTGATGATTTAATGGCTAATCTAAGCACATAGATAAAATTCTTGATAGGCATAGTGATGAAACTATTGCAAATAATCGCTTAAGGTTAAAGAGATCTATTGATGTTATTCGAAGGCTTGTATTTTAAGTATGTGCATTTAGAGGCGACGATGAAAATCCTGAATCTTTGAATAGGGAAAAATTTATTGAGTTAATTAAACTTTTAGCTTCATGTAATCAGAATGTTAATAATGTTGTCCTTGAAAACGCTCGTGAAAATGTTTAATATATATCTCTCAATGTTCAAAAAAATATATTGCATATCTTTGCTAGAAAAGTGCATGGAGCAATTCGAGAAGAAATTGGTAATTCTAAATTTTGTATAATTATTAATGAAGCAAGAGATGAGTCAAAGCGAAAACAAATGTCTGTGATTTTGAGTTTTGTAGACAAGCACGGTTTTGTTCAAGAAAGATTTTTTGATCTTATACATGTTTTTTATACGTATTCTTTGACATTGAAAACAAAAATTTCATCAGTTCTTTCTCATCATAATCTTGATGTCTAAATATATATTTTCTATCGGTATATTTTTTTAACGGATCTTACATTATATTTTATTTGCATATTTTTTTAATATTATATATGTTATTGGGCTCTTATGATAACATTTCTAGATACGTCCTTGTGCGCATTTTTTTATAGTTCTTAAAAGTTTGTCATTACGTATCTCGTTTACACTGTAAATATCATAAATATCTTCTTTATATTATAAACGAAATAAGAATAACGAAATATATGTAAATTCTATTTTTTGCTTTATCTCGTTTACAGTACAACTGTTATAAATTACATATTTTAATAAATAAATATTTTATTTTATTTATTTAAAAAATTTCTCTCAAAAAATGAGTACTAATTATATTTTTTTAAAATCTATTAAATAAAGTGAAATAAATTAATAATTAAATTAATTCTTTAAAAAATCATAAATTTTTTTATTCACTCTCTATATATATATATTGGTCAATACACACATTCATTCTATTCACCCACCTATTAAATACTCTTTTTGAGATTCGAATTAACGTGGTACCTTTAAGGGACAAATATATTTGCTATTGGGACAAGCCTCAGCCACATTAACTGTGATATTTAATTACTTGCTGAAACCTAATTTTGGAAATTTGATAAGAACATTTCCTTGCCAAGAGTCCATATTGGCCGTCCAGTATAACTACCTAGCTTGAACGATGAAGATTCAAAATAAAGGACCAACCATGACCCACGCTATTTATGATTCAACCACGCTTTGTACTGTTTTGAATCCAGAAAGCAATATTCAATGATGATATACCCTACATGGCTACAAATAATTAACAGAAGTTGATGTTTGTGTGGATGATAGATATCGCATGATAAAATAGTTCTTAAAAAATTGAAATGACATGTGTCCTCATTTCAAAAATTTATTATTATTATATCTAACACAAGATAATCTTTGGAAGGGATCACCATGTCATTAATATTCTAAAAATGGTTTTATGGAAAGGTAAGGAACTAAAATAATAATTGTCTTAAATGCATTTCATACCATGATATCACTTTCAGCTTATTAATACGAGCAAGTTGAAATAAAATATACTTGCATTTTATTATTTAACTAGTCAACTAGACAGACAAAATTAAAAAGAAATAAATAAATATTTAACTACGACATTGAATAAGAATAATAACACGTTTTTTATATTGACAACTATTCCAATAAAACTTATTAAAAACAATTTTTTAATAATCTTAGTTTAAAGCTAAGAAGGTAATTTATTTATTTTGATTTATTTTTATAAAAATAACACTTTTATAGCATATGAATAATCAAATTTTAGAGATTATTATTTGATAATTAAAATAAAATATTTTTACACTAGTTTTTTTTAATTTGAGAAGTTGTCTAATTTATTATTATTATTTTCACCTTATTTAATTGCAGGGTGCAGAGCATACAGCTCCAGAAACCAAGCCGAACGAAGGTTTTGCCATGTTCGTTAGGTAGATATCTAACAAGCCTCTTTAACTTAGCCACACAGATGCCAAAAATCTTGGTTTTACATTAAATTTTGATTAATCATTAGTCACTATTAGTCCGAGGTAAGTTTGAATTAGTCTACAATTTGTTTTTAAGTTTATCAATTGCGAAAAACATTTTTGTGTACTAAGTGAGCCATGGTCATTTATTCGAAGATCTAAAATTTTTATAAAAAAAAATTAATTATTGAGGAGTATTAAAGACAGGTAAGTTTTGTGATTTGTAGTTATTAATTAATTATTATTAGTGTTTTTAATGGTGTGAGATTTTATCCAATGATGTGTGATTATTCATTTTTTTTTTACTGATTAAGTGTTGGCCAAATTTTAATATCAGTACTTGTCCCCAAGACTTTTTCTTAATTATTAATCAATTTGGGTTGACCTAGTAGTTAGTTCATTAATTTATTTAATTAACGAGAATTATAAATGCAATCATTTATTGGCATAGTTTCTTCATACTCATCTCGAAATTGCGAGTTCGAATCTAATTTTTAACTTTAAAAAAAAATTCATTTGTAATAAAAAAAATTCATTGGCATAGTCTCCCCATTCATTCCGCATAATAACTACTGACAAGTATACTGAGTCGTATCAAGTAATAAAACTCATAAGAGTGAGGTCGATCCCATGAGGATTAACGGATTAAGCAAGCAATAGTTGATTGATTATTCTAGTTAGATAATCATAAATGAGCGATGAGCAACAGGAAATGTAAATGACTTGAAATTAAAAGAAAACAATAAAGTACAAGAAAGTAAATGACAAGAAAAGTAAAGTACAAGAAAGTAAAGTGCTAGAAAGTAAATGACGGAAATATAAAATACTAGAAGTAAAAATAAAAAGAGCATTCGGATAAAGAGATATTGCATTCTTCGGATCAACATATTCTCATCTCTTCCTCAAGCATGCAACTCATTGACCTCTTGCCAATCATGAGTGATCGAATCCCAATCCCTTAGTAATCCAATCTCTCTAATCTTGATCAATAGCCAATTCCTTGGTCTAATTGTTCATGAAAAGAGATGAGGCTTGGTCCCTGATTATACCACACACTTTTCTAGACCCAAATAATGGATAGATTAATGTCACAATATCCTATCCATACCCAAATCTTCTCAAGTATGAGAAGGATTTGCAAGCATGATTCTATGATTCCTTTTTCAAGGATCACAAAGAACCCAATTCATTCAATCTCTTTCTCAAGATAATTGAATGCTTAAATGAAGAACGAAAATTCTTCAAGTAAATCAAAGAGAGATGAAGAGAAGAAGAAGAATCAAAATAAATCAATCCCTCAAACTACAATAGAACTCTCTTTTCCAATGGAAAGAGTTAGTAATTCATAACTAAAATATTTACAATGTGCGTATGAAAGAACATGGAAGAGAAGAGAAGTGTGGAAAGGGAGGGGTCCGAAGACCCACTCCCAGTGGTGTGCTAATGATGGTGTGTGTGTGTATCCCGATACTCCCTTCAAATGTAGAAACTAAGGCCTTTATATAGGCTCTCTTAAATTACAAATTCAAATGAAATTGAAAGTAAATTACAATCAAATAAAAATTAATTATTCTAAATGCTTTTTGTGGCCTTAATTGGTTGACAATTATAAACTTGCTTGTTTGAAGTTTAAGTGGATTTGAAGTGATTTTAATTAAACCAACACCAAGCTCCAGGGGTGCTTGACATGCATGGGCGCTCCCTTAGGCGCTTACTTGGGCTTGGGTACTCATTTGGGCGTTCTCTTGGAAATTGGAGAGAAGAAATTCGAAACTTAAAATGAAACCTCTTTACCAAAATGATTACTAGGTTTTGTAGAGATCATCGCCGCGGAAGCGTAGATGCAAACAGCTCGTCAATCGGAGCTCTAAATAAAAAATTATGAGGAATTGAAATTGGAGCCAAGGGTTTGTGATTTGGAATGTTCTTCCTCCTTTTGCTTTCAAGTTCATTGTGTTTCTCCATTTGGTTGGGGAAGAAGGTGGAGTTGGGCTGGGCCTTCGGTCCAAAGTGGACTCGGTTCATTTCATTTGGTCCAATTTTAAACTAAAATTTTTAAAATTAGGGTCTAAATTCATATTTTAATTAATTTTACTACAATAAATTATAAAATTCTATTTTTTAATTCCCTGATTAATAACTAATTTATTCACTAACTATTTACTAATTTCTCGGATTTTACGATCATTGATTAATAAAATTGAATAATAATATAGCAATTAAACCTCGAATTACGTAAGTTATTTCAACTATTTTAACGTGTACATAAGACAACAATTATAGATTTTTAATGTACAACTAATCTTATAAGCTACATCTTCTTTTTGGAATGTCAACTGTAGCATCTTAAAGAATAAAAGTGAGCATGCATTAGCAAAATATTAAAACATGAAATGGAGCTAAAATTAAATAATTATTATTTTTTGTCCTTCTCTTTCTCCTTTTTTTTTTCATCATCATTTTATCTAATTAAAATTGAATTATATACTTCATCTTTTCAATTGGTAAATAATGACTCGATATAAACCAGCATTTCATGTGAGATACATGTTTATCTATCAATTTTCTTTGCTTTGGAATTCATAATTTGATAAATCCTCAAAATTTAAATAATTTTGTGTGCAGGTTTATATGCCTTTATGAATTTCATAAATTCATCTATTGAAAGTAAGATTTTATCTCAAAATCAAATGGAGAATAATAACTCAAACATGATGCGCAGAGTTTCAGATGTTGAGTCTTGTATTAATTCAAGAATATTAAAAAAATAGAATCTAATTCACAACTTAAAATTTTGTTATCTTAACTACAAAAATTACGATACATTTGCATAGCAGCACTGCAAGTGGAAAGCATCAAAAGTTTGCAAAGTACTATCAACTATATATAGGTCATAGCTCATAACTATACATGGAATGCAAGAATGGTCACAATTTACATATGTAACTAAATGTCTACAATTGGCATTTTAATCAAAAGGAATGCATTAAATTTTTTAAAACAAATTCCAAAACCCAAAAAAAGCCTCAGTAAACATACTTTCATGAGTCCAAAAGCCTCAACTTCATCACCAAATTTTACAATTCCTTGTTCAACACAGACAGTGGCAATTGTTTCTCACCCCTTGAAAAAATTGAGGTAATATTCTAAAAAATATATGTTAAATCATTATGTGACTTTACAATATTCAAGAGCATTTCAAAACAGATTTTCATGAGCAATAAACAAATTTGATAAAAATATATAAAAAAATTCTGCCACTGATTGAAAAGGGAGAAAAAAAGCAAGAGTGACTATTGTTGTGCAATGATTTTATAATAAATAATGAGTCACTAATAATTCAGCTTAATAGTATGTTTAAAGAGAGAGCAGTGTCAGTTAAGATTACCGTAATCCAATATCTATGATTTGTAAATCTCACTGCAAGGATGGCTGCACAACTTGTTTTAACCACAATCGTTTTTTACTAAACATGTCATACTTTCTCTACTTCCCTACCGTCATCTCCTATTTTAATAGACGGCTTTCTTGCTTCTAAGATCTACCTAATTAAGGCTATGTATGATTTGCATAAAAGATCCCTCTAACCTCTATTTCATATATATAATAACTTTCTATTCTTATTATTAATATTTTTTCATATCAAAAAATTTGTTCTTCGTCATTACTGCAGTTATTAGAAACTTAACCACTCCTTAAGAGTTTTAAGTGATTTCTCCTGAAAAAAATCTCAAAAATTTTAAATTAACAGCAACAAAGAATAAATCAATTATTTTTTAAATCAATTGTGAGGTCACACAAATAAGTTGATTGGCAAAAAGAGATGCAAGAATGTTACCTTATGCCATATCTAAAAGTATTATGCACAACAGAAGTTATTAAAATACACACATTCAACATTGGCATTGGTTTTTAAAAAATAAATCAACTAAATCAGCAGATAAATATTTTAATTACATAGTCTTAGGTCATATTTTCATCATAAATAAAAAATGATCATTAGTAAAAAAATGGTAATATATCATATTTTTTAAATAAGCAAATGTTAAAAACATTATTGAAGATAAGTTAGTATCTAATATTCAAAGACATGTTACCTTTTGACTTTTAGTGGAGATTCAAATATTTCTGAAGACTTCATGGTAAACGACATTTTCTGTTGCAGTAAAATTATTAGAATTATCATGAGATATTACAATCTTGAGTCCATCTTTGGTGGTGATTCATGAAACTGTGGCATAAAGTTATCCATGTGTAAAAATTGGTTGTTTCAGAAATAAGCCAATATGATTTAAAGACTGTCATTGACTTTTATTTATGGTCATTGCATATAACAAAATTAGAGAAAATAGTCTCCGTTAAAACTTGAAAGGTAACTTTATATCTGATGGAGTTAATGTCATTTTAGAAATGAAGACCTTTTCACATTGACTGTTTCCCGATAAAATTTTGGCTTCAATAATCTTATTTTCAAGTCTCGTGATGATTAATTTAGTCCCATTATAAAGTCCAGCAGAATGATCAATATTTTGAATTAGCATAACTGGACAACCTTCTTTAAATGACAGCTCATGATTTGGCAACCCAGAGAATTTTATTGTTGCAAAAAATTCTTGTGTATGTATGCAAGAAACTGTGTCGTCAGTTCCTTCTTTAAAGCAAGATGAATCTGAGCTTAGATATGTTTTCAATTCATTTTTATTCAAAGATATCATGTAATCATTAATCTCTTCAACACTGTAGGTGATTTAAATTTTGACAATCTTTTAGATAGTCACTATATATAGCCTGAACAATTGCCTCGACTGGATCACCAATGTAAAACCCGGTTAATTAACGGCTAATTAACTCATAAATGAGAATTTATTCTAGAAAGTCTAAAATGTGATTTTTATGGCTAAATATGATAGAGGAGATTGAGACGAGAATTTCGGTACCAATTTTATAGAATTCGGACCAAGATTGGACCAAACGGGCCAAACCGGGCCAATTGGACCCAAAGTGGGCCCTTGGCCCAACATAACTTAACCAAAACCCTAGTTTTCAACACTCTCTCTCCTCATTTGTTACACACACAAGCTGAAATTAGAGAGAAAGGGAGGAAGAACTCTCTCTCAACTTCTTTCTCTCACTTGATCTTCAAAACACCATAACTTTTGATCTAGAGCTCCGATTGCCGCTCCGTTTGCGGCCACGCGTTCACCGCGGAGAGCTCTACAAAACCCATACAATCAATCTTGAGATAAGCCACGTTTTGCTCTTCGAAATTCCAGCCTTATTTTCGAGTTTTATGAGCAAAAATATTGAGATTTTGGGTTCTTTGATGTTATAGGACCTAACTCTCTTGAAGGAGAAGGTTAATCTTGTCTCCTTGGACCTTGGGTATGGTAAGGTTCTTAACCCTAGTGTAATTTTGTTGTTTTATGATGTTTGGGTTTTGAGATGTTGTGTATGGGTATGATGGTTGTGGCTTAGGTTGTGTATATGTGAATATTGGAGCTTGATTTGGTGATTTTGAAAAGCTTGGAAAGGGTTTGGTGGTGAAAAATCTGTTCTTGGAGGT
>NC_029773.3:74940188-74940896 GCF_000817695.3 Arachis duranensis | reverse complement strand
CCTCCACGCGTAGGCGCACTTGGCGCGTACGCGTCGTTCTTCAAGAAGGCACCATCCACGCGTGCGCGTGGAGTGCGCGTGCGCGTGGCCCTGTTTTCATCCCAAAGTTGATTTTTGAGTTTTAAAAGCCAAATTTCATACTTCTAAGCCTCCGATCTCACCACTTATATCTTAAATCATTATGATATGTTTAGCTATGAGAAGAAGGGCTAGTGAATGTGGTAACTTGCGAGTGAAGCAAGGGAAAAATGAATGATCATTGAGGATCAAGCATGATTATGTGAGATGCGGAGGATGGTGGTGGAAGTGCTGGTTATGCCATTGGCCGAAGGGCCGTAATTGTTTATAAATTGGCTGGTTCTGGATTGAACCATGAGCCGGAATAGCTGTGTATGCTATGAATATTGGCTGGTTCTGGATTGAACCGTGAGCCGGAATAGCTGTGTATGCTATGAATATTGGCTGGTTATGGATATAACCGTAAGCCGGATGGCTGATATGGATGTTGATCCATGGATGAGAATTCATGCATGTTTATGCTGAATTATTGATAATTGTGATTTGCACTTCCACTATCGGAGATACGAGTTTCCCTGGGTAGTAGCAGTGGCTAGCCACCACGTGCTCCAGGTTGAGACTCGAAGCTCTTTTGACCCTATGTCATAAGTGTGGCCGGGCACTGTGAAAGACCCGGATGAGCTCGCCCCC
>NC_029773.3:74937548-74938283 GCF_000817695.3 Arachis duranensis | reverse complement strand
ACTCCGGTGGAATATGAGGAATGGAAGTGTGTTAAGTATGAAGGAGGACTCCGGAGTGATATTTTCAGTTCAGTGGGACCAATGGAGATTAGGACCTTCTCCGAGCTGGTAAACAAGTGTAGGGTTGCTGAGGAGTGTGTGAAAAGGGCAACTGCTGAGAAAGGGAGTCAAAAGGGATCATTCCCATATAACCGAGGGAAGAGCTTTGCACCTAGAGGTCCGTCTTTCAAGAGGGGAAGCTCTTTCAGGAGGCCTAGCAACGACAACAATTTCCAAGGGAAGAAGTTTGGGAAGCAACCTCAGAATGATCAAGCTTGTACTAGGTGTGGAAGTCACCATCCGGGAGCACCATGCAGGGCCGGATGGGGTTTGTGCTACACTTGTGGAAAGGCAGGGCATAGAGCCGTAAATTGTCCTGAGAAGCAGAAACAAGGTGCTGGAAAAGCACAACAGACTGGTCGGGTGTTCACCACTTCAGCTGTAGGAGCTGAGGGATCTGAAACACTCATTCGAGGTAACTGTGAGATAGCTGGTCAAACTTTAAATGCTTTATTTGATTCGGGAGCATCACATTCATTCATTACATTTGAGAAAGCCCATGAGTTAGGATTAAAGATCGTAACCTTAGGTTATGATCTAAGAGTGTATAATGTTACCCATGAAGCCATGGTAACTAGGCTAGGATGCCCGGAAGTTTCCTTTAGGTTCAAGCAGCGTGATTTTGTTCATAATTTA
>NC_029773.3:74935031-74936574 GCF_000817695.3 Arachis duranensis | reverse complement strand
CAGAACACTTGAGGACCGTGTTGCAGATTTTAAAGGAGAAGAAACTTTATGCAAAACTGTCTAAGTGCGAGTTTTGGAAGAGTGAGGTGAAGTTTTTGGGCCATGTGGTGAGTAAGAAGGGAATAGCCGTAGATCCAACAAAGGTGGAGGCTGTGATGGATTGGAAGCAACCAACCACCGTGACGGAGATAAGGAGTTTTCTGGGTTTAGCTGGCTATTACCGAAGGTTTATCAAAGGCTTCTCACAGATAGCTTTGCCAATGACAAAATTAACCCGCAAAGACACTCCATTTGTTTGGACTCCTGAGTGCGAGGAGAGCTTTCAGACATTGAAGAAAAAATTGACCACTGCACCTGTGTTAGTGTTACCCGAACCGAATGAGCCATTTGAGGTGTATTGTGATGCCTCATTGAAGGGTCTAGGGTGCGTGCTAATGCAGCATCGTAATGTGGTGGCGTATGCCTCACGACAGTTGAGACCTCATGAAGTTAGTTACCCTACGCACGATTTGGAACTCGCTGCGGTTTTGTTTGCCTTGAAGGTGTGGAGGCATTATCTCTATGGGGTTAAGTTCCAAGTTTTCTCTGATCATAAGAGCTTGAAGTATCTATTTGATCAGAAAGAGCTCAATATGAGGCAGAGGAGGTGGATGGAATTGTTGAAGGACTACGACTTTGAGTTGAATTACCATCCGGGAAAGGCGAACGTAGTGGCGGATGCGTTAAGTCGGAAGTCGTTATATGCGGCTTGGATGATGCTTCAAGAGGCTGTTGAGCAAGGAAAACGGTGGAGAGTGTCGGAAGAAAAAGATGGGTTATGGAGATTCAAGGGTAGGATCATTGTGCCGGATGTTGGCACTTTGAGGCAAGATATTTTAAAGGAGGCACACAAAAGTGGATTCTCCATTCACCCGGGAAGTACTAAGATGTACCATGATTTAAAGGCGATGTTTTGGTGGCCGGGTATGAAGAATGATGTGGCGGAATATGTTTCAAAGTGCTTAACTTGTCAAAAGGTAAAGATTGAACATCAAAGACCTTCCGGGATGTTGCAACCTTTAGAGATTCCACAATGGAAGTGGGAAAGTATTGCAATGGACTTTGTGTCGGGATTGCCAAGGACTAGGGCTGGTGTTGATGCTATTTGGGTGATTGTGGACCGACTAACGAAGTCAGCTCACTTTTTGCCCATTCGGATGACTTACACCCTTGAGGAACTAGCACGGTTATACATAAAGGAGATTGTGAGACTTCATGGTGTACCTACTACTATAATCTCTGATAGAGATCCTCGTTTCACTTCAAGATTTTGGGGTGCTTTTCAGAAAGCTTTTGGAACCCGATTAAGCTTGAGTACAGCTTACCATCCTCAAACAGATGGTCAATCTGAGAGGACGATCCAAACACTAGAGGATATGTTGAGAGCTTGTGATTTGGACCAACCGGCGAGTTGGGATGGGTATATGTCGCTAGTGCAGTTTGCATACAATAATAGTTACTAAGCGAGCATCGGAATGGCTCCGTATGAAGCCTTGTATGGGAG
>NC_029773.3:74933690-74935023 GCF_000817695.3 Arachis duranensis | reverse complement strand
ATGGCTCCGTATGAGGCCTTGTATGGGAGAAAATGCCAATCTCCGCTATGTTGGTATGAAGCTGGAGAGAAAAGCTTGTTAGGGCCGGAAATGATAGCTGAGACTACTGAACAAGTCAGGAAAATCCGTGATAGGATGCTTACGGCGCAGAGTCGTCAAAAGAGTTACGCCGATCAGAGGCGAAAGCCCTTAGAATTTGAGGAAGGAGATCATGTTTTCCTTAGGGTTACTCCGACCACGGGAGTAGGTAGGGCGATTAAGGCAAAGAAGTTGAATCCTAGATACATTGGTCCATTTCAAATCCTAGAGAGGATTGGACCGGTGGCGTATCGGATGGCTCTACCACCTCATCTTTCGAATCTGCACGACGTGTTTCACGTGTCGCAGCTTCGGAAGTACACTCCTGATGCTAGCCATGTGTTGGAACCTGAATCGGTTCAGTTAAGGAAGATTTGACGCTTCTAGTGGCTCCGGTCAGAATTGATGATACTAGTATCAAACGATTGCGTGGAAAAGAGGTTTCATTGGTCAAAGTGGCATGGAGTCGAGGCGGTGTTGAGGAACACACTTGGGAACTTGAGTCGGAGATGCGAACGGATTATCCGCATTTATTCTCAGGTAATTGCATTTGAATTTTGTGGGCAAAATTCCCAATTAGGTGGGTAGAATGTAAAACCCGGTTAATTAACGGCTAATTAACCCATAAATGAGAATTTATTCTAGAAAGCCTAAAATGTGATTTTTATGGCTAAATGTGATAGAGGAGATTGAGAAGAGAATTTTGGTACCAATTTTATAGAATTCGGACCAAGATTGGACCAAACGGGCCAAACCGGGCTAATTGGACCCAAAGTGGGTCCTTGGCCCAACATAACTTAACCAAAATCCTAGTTTTCAGCACTCTCTCTCCTCATTTGTTACACACACAAGCTGAAATTAGAGAGAAAGGGAGGAAGAACTCTCTCTCAACTTCTTTCTCTCACTTGATCTTCAAAACACCATAACTTTTGATCTAGAGCTCCGATTGCCGCTCCATTTGCGGCCACGCGTTCACCGCAGAGAGCTCTACAAAACCCATACAATCAATCTTGAGGTAAGCCACGTTTTGCTCTTCGAAATTCCAGCCTTGTTTTCGAGTTTTATAAGCAAAAATGTTGAGATTTTGGGCTCTTTGATGTTATAGGACCCAACTCTCTTGAAAGAGAAGGTTAATCTTGTCTCCTTGGACCTTGGGTATGGTAAGGTTCTTAACCCTAGTGTAATTTTGTTGTTTTATGATGTTTGGGTTTTGAGATGTTGTGTATGGGTATGATGGTTGTGGCTTAGGTTGTGT
>NC_029773.3:74933062-74933159 GCF_000817695.3 Arachis duranensis | reverse complement strand
GTTTAGAAATGAAATTGAATCCGGGATGTCCATGCCGTTCGAAGAACGGGTGAAAAACGATTTAAAATGAGAAAGTTATGTCCGTTGGAAGATTGGG
>NC_029773.3:74913685-74932905 GCF_000817695.3 Arachis duranensis | reverse complement strand
GCGTGATGTGCGCGGGCGCGCCGATTGTGCTGCACCCAATGCCCAGCCATTTTCCAGAGACTTATGCCAGAACTGTGCCAGTATTGTGCCTGGGGCACGGGAGTACCCACGCGTACGCGTGGTGGACGCGTACGCGTTGATTGGCAAATTTTTAATCCACGCGTTAGCGTGCATGACGCTTGCACGTCGATGAAGTTTTTGAGGCCACCCACGCGTGCGCGTGGAGTGCGCGTACGCGTGGACCTGTTTTCATCCCAAAGTTGATTTTTGAGTTTTAAAAGCCAAAATTTCATACTTCTAAGCCTCCGATCTCACCACTTATATCTTAAATCATTATGATATGTCTAGTTATGAGAAGAAGGGCTAGTGAATGTGGTAACTTGCGAGTGAAGCAAGGGAAAAATGAATGATCATTGAGGATCAAGCATGATTATGTGAGATGCGGAGGATGGTGGTGGAAGTGCTGGTTATGCCATTGGCCGAAGGGCCGTAATTGTTTATAAATTGGATGGTTCTAGATTGAACCATGAGCCGGAATAGCTGTGTATGCTATGAATATTGGCTGGTTCTGGATTGAACCGTGAGCCGGAATAGCTGTGTATGCTATGAATATTGGCTGGTTATGGATATAACCGTGAGCCGGATGGCTGATATGGATGTTGATCCATGGATGAGAATTCATGCATGTTTATGCTGAATTATTGATAATTGTGATTTGCACTTCCACTATCGGAGATACGAGTTTCCCTGGGTAGTAGCAGTGGCTAGCCACCACGTGCTCCAGGTTGAGACTCGAAGCTCTTTTGACCCTATGTCATAAGTGTGGCCGGGCACTGTGAAAGACCCGGATGAGCTCGCCCCCGTAAATATTCACCAGTGAAGGTGATGGATATAGATCATGATTATGATCAAGTTTATGATGAGTATAACTCGAGTTGGGGATGCGTGACAGAGGGACAGTCCAAGGGTTAACTGCCAGGACTTGTCGGGTTGGCTCTATAACCGACAGATGATATCATCGGCCACTAGGGACAGGCATTCATCATATGCATACCATGTGAGTTGTTTGAGATTGCCTATTTGACTGCATTTTATTTGCTAATTGTCTAAATGTCTTAACTGCTCCTATTTGTATATTCTTTGTCTGATATAACTGTGTTTGCTATAATATACTCCTGCTGGTGGTTGGGAGGTTTGAAGGAATTGGAAAGGGAAGTATTAGTTAGACTGAAGAATCCTTAGTCAGATGCCCTTTTATGGTTTAGCTTGTTTATAAGCTTTGATATTATTTGGAGGAAGTTCTAGGATTGCCTTCGGCTTTCCTCCATTATTATGTATTATATATGTGGAAGCTGTTACCATGCTGGGGACCTCTGGTTCTCACCCATGCGGATTTTGTGGTTTTCAGATGCAGGACGTGAGGTTTCCCGCTGAGGCATGCCGGAGACTTCTAGATTTGCGAAGATCCTTTGTTCTCGGGGCTATGTTTTGGTTTATATGTTTTGCTTAGAAACTTCTATCTCCATTTAATAATACAAACTGTGATGACTCCTCTTATGGGAGACTTTGGAGAATAGGTTTTATGTATTTGTGTCCCTTTGGGTTTCCTTTGGGGTTTTCCTTATTATATCATATGTATATATTGTTATGCTCGGATCGGTTATCTTCGCAGCCGGATCTTGAGTCTTGATATTCCTGTTTTTGACACTCCCTTGTATATATATAATCTCACGTTGGTTTATCCTCGTTCGTTACGTTATCGATCGGAGTGTTGCGCTTTTGAGTTGCGGTTTTTGTTTACCCCTTTTTCTACAAAGGCTCCTAGTTATAATCAATTATTCATACTACTATACGTACTAAATTTTTATTTTAGAGGTCGTAATACCTTGCCATCTCTGAATTATGACTTAAGCATAAGACTCTATATGGTAGGGTGTTACAACCAAGAGTATTGATTAATAGTTCAAATGGTATAGGAACTAAACTGCATCCATCATCAAAATTTCCAAGCTTCCCATCTCCAAGATCAAGGTCCATTTTGCAAATCTTTTTGTTTCCTTAGTGGTTTGCCTTTCATTTTTTGACTTTAGTCACATGTTTTGGGTCAAATTTAATATCTGGTAGTTACGCCACATGTAAGAAGAATTTATAAATACATTGACAATATCCTGCCTATATCTTTTTGTAATAACTAAAAGAATTTGTCTAAAAACTCCATAAAAAAAAACTATTTTCCCTCAAAACGGCAAGATTAAACTTGATTCATTTGTATGCTGAAATAAGTCTCTCATTGTTCAGTCAAGTGCTTCAAAACAAAACTTATTCATTAGTGGTGCTTCATCCTATATAATAAGTTTTGTTCCTTGAAATTAATTCTGCTAACGGACTGTCTTGTTTAATGTTTCAAGTAGAAAATTCGTCAGGAATAAAAGGAATTGCAAATCTTGAATGAGCAGCTCTCCCTCCTGGTAACAAAAGAGATGCTATTCCACTTAAAGCTATAGTTAAAACTATTTCACCTTTAGATCTAAGAGCAGCTGAGAGTGTTCTCCAAAAAAATATTTTTCCAGTACCTCCGTATACATATAAAAAGAAAACATGACCATTATCTGAATTTGTAGCTTCAATAACTTGGTCGTACACATTCTGTTGTTCTGTTGTCATTTGAGATAAGTATTGTTTGTGCTGTTTAGTGATGCATGAGCATCTTTTTCATCTTTTCCTAGTGAATTTGCATTTAAATTATTAAGTTTAATCAAGAATTAATTATCTTTTAGCCACTATGGATGCTACTTTGAGTTTTGTGCAATTTTCTATATTTTAGGTAGCATTTGGCTGGATTTGATGGAAAGGAAGATTGCACAAATGGAAGGAGCTCAAGAATTAAAGAAGATTATCAACGAGGAGCGACGCGTGCGCGTACGCGTACGCGTACGCGTGACACACAGAATAGACCATCGACACGTACGCATGACTGACGCGTACGCGTGACATGCGCCACGTGCATAAAACGCAGAAAATGCTGGGGGCGATTTCTGGGCCCCATTTTGGCACTCAAGTAAGGCGCAGCTCTCTGCCAAGTTAGGCGCGGATCTACAAGAGTATTGATTAATAGTTCAAATGGTATAGGAACTAAACTGCATCCATCATCAAAATTTCCAAGCTTCCCATCTCCAAGATCAAGGTCCATTTTGCAAATCTTTTTGTTTCCTTAGTGGTTTGCCTTTCATTTTTTGACTTTAGTCACATGTTTTGGGTCAAATTTAATATCTGGTAGTTACGCCACATGTAAGAAGAATTTATAAATACATTGACAATATCCTGCCTATATCTTTTTGTAATAACTAAAAGAATTTGTCTAAAAACTCCATAAAAAAAAACTATTTTCCCTCAAAACGGCAAGATTAAACTTGATTCATTTGTATGCTGAAATAAGTCTCTCATTGTTCAGTCAAGTGCTTCAAAACAAAACTTATTCATTAGTGGTGCTTCATCCTATATAATAAGTTTTGTTCCTTGAAATTAATTCTGCTAACGGACTGTCTTGTTTAATGTTTCAAGTAGAAAATTCGTCAGGAATAAAAGGAATTGCAAATCTTGAATGAGCAGCTCTCCCTCCTGGTAACAAAAGAGATGCTATTCCACTTAAAGCTATAGTTAAAACTATTTCACCTTTAGATCTAAGAGCAGCTGAGAGTGTTCTCCAAAAAAATATTTTTCCAGTACCTCCGTATACATATAAAAAGAAAACATGACCATTATCTGAATTTGTAGCTTCAATAACTTGGTCGTACACATTCTGTTGTTCTGTTGTCATTTGAGATAAGTATTGTTTGTGCTGTTTAGTGATGCATGAGCATCTTTTTCATCTTTTCCTAGTGAATTTGCATTTAAATTATTAAGTTTAATCAAGAATTAATTATCTTTTAGCCACTATGGATGCTACTTTGAGTTTTGTGCAATTTTCTATATTTTAGGTAGCATTTGGCTGGATTTGATGGAAAGGAAGATTGCACAAATGGAAGGAGCTCAAGAATTAAAGAAGATTATCAACGAGGAGCGACGCGTGCGCGTACGCGTACGCGTACGCGTGACACACAGAATAGACCATCGACACGTACGCATGACTGACGCGTACGCGTGACATGCGCCACGTGCATAAAACGCAGAAAATGCTGGGGGCGATTTCTGGGCCCCATTTTGGCACTCAAGTAAGGCGCAGCTCTCTGCCAAGTTAGGCGCGGATCTAGTGAAGCCAAATGGTCCCCACGTTACAAGACGTGGATTATTTAATTGATTCTGATTCAAATTTGAATTTGAAAAGAGAAAAAGATATTATCTTAATTTTAGGTATTAGATTTTAAATTAATTAGGATTAGTTATAAAAAGGAGAAACTTTTCTTCTTTAGGGGGGATTCCGGGGGATTCCATTAGGGAATTTTATACCAATTTACATTCCATCTAAGACAATTTTACATGAATCCTTATTTTTTTTCTCTGAGTCATGAGCAACTAAACCTCCATTGTTAAGGTTAGGAGCTCTGTCTATTTGTATGGATTGATTCTATTATTTTTGTCTTTTAATTCATGTTTTGATTTAAAATTCAAGGATTGTTTTCGCTTTTTATTTTATGAATTTGGGTGAAACGGAAGTATGACCCATGTTCTAATTGTGTTCTTGTATAACTTGGAAAAGCTCTTTACTTGAACAACAGCTTGAAAACAATTTCTCCTAAATTCTAATTATTTGGATTTAACGGGATACGTGACATATAATTCCCTTATTTTTGGGTAATTAGGATTTTTGTAGGATACAAACTGGAATTTGATCATGCAGCTTCTAATTGGAATTAATTGACCAAGGAATTGGCAGTTAATGATATTTAGAGGAGACTAGAAAGGTCTAAGGAATTAGGGTCTAGTCACATATAGTTTGCCATTAATTAAATCTTATATGATTAAAATAAATTAATAAGAAAAATCAATCCAGAAAATAGATATCTCTGAAACCTTAAGTATTTCTCCATAAATATTTCACAACTTCTTTACTGCTTGCATTCTGAAATTCTTAATTACTATTTAATGCTCTTTGAATACCAAAACACTCTTTTCTGCTTGCCTAACTAAGTAATTCATTTAACCATTGTTACTTAGTCCATCAATCCTTGTGGGATCGACCCTCACTCACCTGAGGTATTACTTGGTACGACCCGGTGTACTTGCCGGTTAGTTTGTGGGTTATAAACACCGCACCAAGTTTTTGGCGCCGTTTCCGGGGATTGATGGTGATTAACAACTATTAGTTGTTTGATTGCTTAGATTAGGCGTTTTAGTTTTAATTTAATTTAAATTTTATTTAAAAAATTTTCAAAGAAAAAAATTTCTGTTATGTCTTCTTTGCTTTCCTGTTTATCACATGGTGCGTTTAATCCTTTTTGGTGTTTTGTGCTAAGGAAAAATAATGAAGAGAGATCACACGGGTTACTACTCACACCCAAGTAGTGATTCATATTATGGTGGATGGAGGAACTATCCAAATTTTGGTTGGCAAAGTCAAAACCAAAGAAACTTCAATGCTCCATGTTTCAACTATCAAGAGCCACCATCTCCATATCCATACCAAGAACCACCATCTCCATATTCATATCAAGAACCATCATCTTTCTATCCATATCAAGAACCGTCATCTTTCTACCCATACCAAGAGCCACCATCTCCTTATTCATCTCAAATACCATTAGATCTTGAGCTTCTCATGAAAGAATTCCTACATGATATAAAGACAAGTGTAAAAAATGTAGAGAAATATGTGCAGACGATGATCAAGAACCAGGAAGAGGAATAAGCAAATTCCTTTCCAAAAGATACAATGCAAGATCTTATGGAAGAAAGTGAGGAAACCAATCAAAGGAGTTTATACTCTAGTGAATTAGAGAACTTTCCACCCTCACATATGGAAGAAGAGGAAGATGCACAACCTCTCATGCCCTTGGTAAGCAATGAAGAAGAGATTGAAATAGAAGAAAGCTACCAAGAGGAAGAGGTTGAAATTGAGGAAGCTTGCAAAGAGGTAGAAGAATTCAAAGAAGAACACAAGGGATTGGAGCTTGCAAGACCTCTTCCAAAGCCATCACCATCCAATACAACATTCAAGTGAGTAAAATTCCTATCTTTAACCTTTACTTTCCCACTTGAATATGGGCTACTGGAGACGGATGGTCAACTTAGAGCTCTTTGTGGCATTAAGAGTAAGAGGAAGATGGTTAGTGTCAAGAGTTGTCAAGCAAGGTTCAATATGGTTGCATGCTCCAAATTGAAGTGCAAGGATTGGTGTAGAGCTCAATTGAATGGGTCTAGAAGGTTGTTTGGATATCTCTGTGAGAATTCAGATTGCTTGCCACCCAGTGGGAACAATAGTGATCCACAAGAAGACGGGTGTAAAAGCAAGGTTTGGGGCCCTGTAATTCATTCCCACAATCAACGCTCTTGGAGCCTTGTCACTTGCTTCAACTTGCTCGAAGGCGTTATGCACCTAGCTTGGAATTCCGGTGGCCATTGGAATTACAAACGTTGGTGGAGATTCTTGGATCAGTACAAGCACAAGCCACCATGACAAGGAGCTCACCACATGTCCAACTTAAGGACTTTAACTAAAAGTGCTTGGTGGGAGACAACCCACCGTGGTATGATCACTCCTTTTCATCCTTAGTTGTTTTTCGTAGTAGTAGTTTTCTTACTTATTTGATTTTTATTGAGTTTTCACTATTTTTCTGATCATGCAGCTATTTTTGAACAAGAACCGGAAAAAAGAAGAAGAAGAAGAGCAACCGACGCGCAAGCGTCGCTGACGCGTACGGGTCAGATGGGTGTGCGTGAAAAATAAATTAGTGAACAGAGAGTTACGCGGAAGTGGCGAAGGAAGTGTGCCTTGCGCACAAATTGGATCACGCGCACGAGTCCATGACGCGTGCGCGTCAATTACAATTTTGGCACTACACGCGTACGCGTCAAGCACGCGCACGCGTGGATGAGTGAAATCGCCGTAATAGGTGTTTTGGCCAGAAAGTTATGCTGGTGTGCGGCTGGAACTATGCTGGGCGCACAAGCCCCACCACGCGGACGTGTCCCTGACGCGTTCGCGTCGTTTTTCCATCCTGGTCGTCCACGCGTATGCGTCCCTGACGCGTATGCGTCGCTTGAGGTTCGTGCGATCCATGCATACGCGTTTTTTCCACCGGTAATCATTGCAAAACTAGACACCATAATATACGCATAATGAAAAACATAAATCAATCAGTACGTGCGTTTTTCCAAGTTCAACAATTAATTAGTACGTATACTAGGCAAGCGGGACAAAATCCTCGTCCTTGCCAGAAAAACCTTCAATGATTTAGTTCTCATTTACTAATCCCTTTATCTTTCTCAGTTTTCAGTTAGTCATAGCAGTTTTCATTTTCAATCATTTGTTCTTTTATATCAATTCTATAAAATATTATTTCAGTCTCCGTTCTTTACTTTCTATGGTAAATGTTCTTTCAAATTATTTCAGTTTTCTTTAAATATTAGATTAGAGCAAAAAATCTCTTTTTTGTTATTTAAAATTCTTTCTTATCTTCACCTCTTTCAATATCTTACACACTTTTATGTCTTCTCTCACACCTTTTTCTATATGTTTTATGAAGAGGATCCAAAGATTCTAAGATTAGTTTTGTCTTTTTAAAACTTTTAGAAAAGATTACTGTTTTGTCTTTCTGTTATATTACTTATATGAAATAATATCCTTTAAATAAAATACTAATACATTATATTAATATAAATAAGCTAATATTATAATAAAAGAGTAATAATATTATTATTTTTATTATAAAAAATTTGTTTATTAAAATCTTATTCTAATATTATAATTACCAAAAATTATCTTTGTAATTTTATAAAATATCTGTTTTACCCTTAATTTTTTTTATTAATATCCAAATTTATCCCTAAATTTGTTTAATTACTACTTTAACCTTAATTTTTTTATTAAATTAAAATTATATCCTCAAAACAAATTTTTTGTTAGTAATCTTCTCTCCCTCATCAAAATCGAACGTTTTCTTTACTTCTTATCTAAGTTTTCTATTTGATTTTTAATTCATTTTCGAATTTTACAGTTACGGATTTCTCTTAGTGTTCAATTTAATCTATCAACTACCAAATCTCAATAAATCTTCGACATTCAGACTTGAATAACAGCCCAAAATCATCAAGAACAACTCGGTCCTTGACTCTCTTCTCAGAGCCGAACCATAAAGCTCACAGAATCACTAACATTTCAACGAAAATCAAGCATAAACTCATTCAATTTCAAGCAATAATCATCAAACCAACAATCACACATCAAGAACATATTTAATTATTACAAAATTATCAAACCTTACCTTTGTATGATAGCCACCAAACCGAAACACCAAGGAAGCTTTCTGAATGAGAAATCGAAGAAGAAAATGTCAAAATTGGCTACTCCACCTCTAGGGCTCACTCGACCGAACCTTGCATGGTGGGACAGCAACTCCACGCATTGCTCCTCCCAATTAAAAGTGGTACCGTTTTGAAGAGGAGGAATATACGAACACTTCAATTAGAGTAAATTTTTTATCGGAGTTATGAAATTCAAGAAATCAAGTTCGAAAGGTCAAAGGTTTCATGGTTTCTCTCACGACTCGCTCTTTCTTTTTTGGTAAAGAAGAAGAAGAAGAAGAAGAAAATGATGAGATTAATAATGGTAACGTGGTGTAATAAGGGGTTGGGTATCATTAAAGGGAACATGTGTTAAGTTTTCAGGTCGTTGAGTTAGTCATTCAAATTATAAATATTTTAAACAGATAATTACGAAATATAGATATATTAAAACACAAGTAAAATAATATATACGGAGATAAATATATATGAGTTATTAACATAAATGACATTAGTAATATGATTATCATAAAGATAGAAGATATATGATGAAATATTAGTAAAGCTAAGTTTATCGAAGAGTACCGATATTTACTCATATCGGTAGATTTTGAACTTGAAATATTAATTACCCAAATTAAATTATAAAATATTCATTGTTAATAGATTTCTAAAATTATAATTTGAATTATGTAAAATATCTTATTATAGCAAAAATTATATAATAATCTTAATTAATCCAAACTCAAATGATAATAATTATAAAAATTAATTTAATTTTGCCTATTAAAATAGTTTTTAATAAATAGTTTAAACTAATAGAATAAATCATAATTAATTTAAATTTTAATAATCATAAAACTAATATAATTATTTTTAATGAAATAGTCCTCTAAAGATAATAAATTCAGATTAATAAAATAAATCATAAATAATTTATAATATAAGTTTCAAAAATACGAATTATTACACATATCAGAGATAATTTTGAACCATCTTATTAAAGATTGATGAAACAAATATTATGTGCTACACAATTATTTGTTAACATGTTTCCATACACATTGATGTGCTAAATATTTAAAGTGTAATGCAATCTCATTTAATATTAAATGAATCCATAATAAGTTGACAACAAAAAATACAACTAACGTCAAATTTATTAGCATAAAATTTAATTTTACATAGCTTATATTTCAAAAGCATTATAGACCAAACTTATAGCCACAATAAACCTAACATAATCTTACATAATTTATTTAAGATATGTCATAAAGGCTAGTAAAATAAAGATACTAATCACCATAGTTGTCAGAACCGAACCGGTGATCGAACCAATCAGGCTATTGGGTCACTGGGTCACTGGTTCAACCGATGGGTCACTGGTTGAACCGGTTAACCCGGTCCCACATAAGTAAAATGTATAAAATAGCTAAAAACTTAAAAATTAAAAGTTAAAAAACATATCTCCAATAATATTTTAATAAACATTAAATCTCAAATCCTAAAAATAAGTAGTAATACGAGAATAAACATAAAATTTAGTACTATTAGTCTATTACATGAACAACTCAATTTAACATAATGAAAACAACAATTCATGGATTATATCCAAGGAGTAACTTCAAAGTCTGGAAATCTTTCTTCATCTGACAAATCTGGAGCTACATCCTGATTGGTTTCATTCTGATTTGCATTTTCCACAGAAGTATTATTAGCTTCACCATCATCTCGATCATCTTCCAGATTCAATTCATCTAGCATTTCAATAATGTTTCACAAATCATAATCAATAATATGGCAAAACATTTGGTTAAAGCATTACAAAATCATCCCTAACAACAACATACCCAAATCATCTAAAGCTGATTGAAGAGACATATTTGTAAGATCATTCCGTAAAGCATCAACTTCTTCAGGAGTTAAAAATGGTGGTGAATCTTCCATTATCCATTCCGAATGATCCTCAAATGCATCAAGACAAATTGGATCATAACTTTGCTTTCTCATTCGGTTCCTATATTATCAATTAACTTGATTATTCTTATTATGACTAAAAATTTTAAATAATGCCTTCAAGAAAGAATAATAAAAAAGTACCTTTGTTGTAGCCTTAAGTTGTAATGAACATAAACAAGATCATTAAGCTTTTGATGCTCTAACCGATTCCTTTTCTTTGAGTGAATGTGTTCGAAAATGCTCCAGTTACGCTCACAACCTGAAGAACTGCAAGTTTGACTCAAAACACGAATTGCTAACTTTTGCAGGTTTGGTGCTCCACATCCATAAGATTCCCACCATTGATCTTAACATAAAAAGAAAACAATCACAATCATAAAAATCAAATCTTAAACATATCACAATCAATAAAAACTAATTTTAATACAAAATTTACCAGGCATCACAGTGCTTCGCTCACGTATTGCAGACTGTCTCCCAAAGTCTCCTTCAGCATTCTTAAATATTCTCTTCTCACTTGTCAATTTAGTAATCAAATCAGCATCACCGTAAGCATACCTCTCAATCACATCTAGTAGGCCAGAAATTGTGTCTTTATGCTTGTCAAATTCTGCAGAATTAAATCGAAAAGCTGGATTTAACCATAACCAGCAGCATGAAGGTTTCTTTTAAGTTGTAAATCCCAACGTGAATCTAAAATCTTCAAATAAGGTTCAACAACCCTCTTTCTTTTTTGAAACCTCTTCACCATGTCTTCCCTAGCCTTATACATAGCTTGATAAAGGAAACCCATTGCAGCTCTATCTTCACTATCCACAATACGCAATACATGAACAAGTGGCTCTGTAAGCTTAACAATATCAGTACATTGATTCCAAAATTTAGAATCTAAGACTTGATCCACAAACTTTTTTGCTTTGGCTTCTTTAGAGTAAGCTGAACTTGTCCATTCTCTAGATGTCACCATAGCTCTCAACGCATCCTTTTGAGCCAAAATACTTTGCAAAGCAATGAAATTAGTAGCAAATCGAGTTGGAGCTGGACGAAGTATTTCTCGGCCGCCTGTGAACTGCCTCATCAAGTACAAAGGATGGCAGTGATTATATATATATTTCGTAATCATTGAAGCTTGTGACACAGTTTCAGTCACTTCCACAAACTTCCCAATATCCTGCAATATCAGATTAATACAATGTGCCGCACAAGGAGACCAATACAATCTAGGAAACTCCGATTCCAACAACCTTCCAGCAGCAACGTAATTTGCAGCATTATCCGTCATCACACGATAACCTTCAATCATCTTCTTTACATCTTCAACCAATTTACTCAACAAATATCCACGAACTCTTTGGTAATTTGGCCCTTTATACCCTGCACCCATGTTTGCAATAGCATCGATCATCGGTTGATAATAAGCTGAATTAACCGCATTGAATGGCACAGAGGCATCCATCATCCATCTTGCAATAGCAATATCACACTTCTCCACAATTTCTTTGCTTTGGAGAACACTTTTAATACTTGGTTGAGCTCCAGGTGTTGCTGCCGGTGGAAAAAAGGATTGTAATCCCTTGACTTGTTTTCCAACTCCCTTTCTAGAGCAAGGTGCTGGAATTCTTGATGCTTGTTGTTATCGCATCTCATTACGTTCAATCTCATTAAATTCCCTTTCAACGTCATCACAAGCACCATAACTTTCTGCATATTCTTCTTGAGTTTTCCTTTTCTTGGTTCGAAGATCTTCAATATTTTGATTGAATTGGTGCCTCACCACAGCTGGCACCTTTCGACATGCCTCAATATCTCCGCCTTTTCCAGCCAAATGATGCTTAACCCGGTTAATTCCTCCACCTCTAATAAGCTTCTCGCAATAAATACATACCAAAGCAGTTTTTCCTTTATCCAAAACTTGTTTACAATGGCCCCATGCAGGATCAGTTTTTTCTCTGTTACTATTTTTTTGGGTTCCAATTGGAGGATCAGGAGTTGATCCTTGTTCCTGAGAAGTTGGTGTTTCTGATGGTGTATTTGATGAAGCCATTCTAAATTCCTAATCAACCAGGATCCAGGACTAAATGACTAATCTCCAAGAATAATACACAACAATCCACTAAGGCACTAACTATTAAGAATAATATACAACATCAACCAACAATGGATAATCAACAAACTGAACAGAAATAAAAAAATAAATCAAGAAATGAGAGATCAAACAGAAAAACATGTGGTCTTGTTCATGTTCTCATCTGGACAGAAATCAACAATCTAAAATAAACAGAAATCAACAACCTAAAATTATTTGAACAACCAACAATCTAAATTCTAACGCAAATCAAACAGAACCAAGTAACCAACATACATAATCAATCTACAATAATCAATTAACTTCAAAAAATTAAAAAGTTAAAAATCCTTAGTTACTTACCTGGCTGGACGGCTGAACCCTGGAGCTGGAGGAATGGAGCGACAAGCAGAGACTAGACCAGAGAAGAGGGAAACCGGAGCGACGAGCAGAGAAGAAGGTGACCGGAGCGACGAGCAGAGAAGAGCGACGAGCAGTAGGCGACGATGGACCGTGGACGGGCTTCTGCCTTCTTGGCGGTGGTGAGTGGCGCACTGCTTTGGATGCGGTGGTGAGGTGAGTGCCGCGCTGGTTGAAGCTGAACGGGGTGACGAGGTGGCTGAGTGAGTGGCGCACTTCTCTATCTCCCAGCTCTCAGCTCTCATGGTGATGGTGGTCTCTCAAAGTTTGGGAATGGGAAGGGAAAGTGTGAAACAGGGGATGGAGGCTAGGGTTATAGGCTTACAAGTTACAGCACTCAGCAGCAAGTTTTTTTTTTTTTAATAAAGAAACGACGTCGTTTCCAGCGTATAAAACAAAAAAATTTATTTTCGAACCGGTCCGAGTTAAAAGAAACCCGCCGGTTCACCGGTTCTGATCAAACCCGGCCGGTTCAATACGGGTCTTTTCGGTTCGACTCCTTGTCCGGTCAGATGACTCACCCGGACCGGTTATGGCACCGATTCACCGGTTTTCCGGTCCGACCGGCCGGGTTGGTCCGGTTCTGACAACACTGCTAATCACAGTCACAATCACAACCCTAAAATATTTGTTTTTTTCACCACCTTAAAATCCAACCTCGTTTTAAATTTTTAGATTTACTTTTATGTTTAACTCTTTTACTATATGTTCTCGCTCCTTCATTCTCCTTTCTATTAAATTAGCATGTCGACAAATAATATTCTCATTAACATTTTTTCCAACTAAAATATTTAATCACTTAAAATAATTACAATGTGGGACTAATGTAGTCTGAAAATTAAACAAAAATTTAATTATAAAAATATAAAAATTATACAAAAAATTAAAAATATTCAAATAAATTTAAATTCATGCCAAAATTATAAATCATTATTTATATTGTAATTAGGACATTCCAAGAAAAATCTATCTGGATTAACTTTTGAATAAGATTAAAAGAGAATCGCATAACTGTCACAGTGATATTTGAGAGACACGAGAAGAAAAAATACGGTTTCTGTTGTCTCCACCAAAATTATAATTACGCAAAGTACGGTTCTTAGTTTTCGAGAAATGATTTTCACGGTTCATGATAATAGGAATGGTGGCTATACGGAAAAGAAGGCGACAATAACATTAAAATAAATAAGAAAGGGTCACTCATATTTTTCTCTTTTAAAAAGAGAAAAATACATTAATTTTATAAAATTAACAAAAATCAAATTGGATAAACATTCTAAATTGGTATTTAACGATTAGATCACCATATTAACATGTCACGTAAATATATTATGTTAAACCCAAAGAGAGACATAGAGATTAATGAGTCTCTTGGATTTAAAAAGACCGTCTAATTTTTTTTTTTTAAAAGAGTCTCGTTGTCCTTCAAAAATTATCGAAGGTCAAACTGGATATTCGCCCAATAAAATATCTTTATATATCCTTATATATGTCTATAAAAGAGGGTTAGAGCAACTCCAATGGTTATGTTTTGAGTCCCTATTACTGTGGCGTGTCAGAGAAAAAGAGAATCAGCCGTTGGAGTAAGATGAGAAGGAGGTCCTTCTCTTGGATCGAGAACAGAGAGTCCCTCTAAATAAGGACTCTTGTTGTCCAATAAACAATTGCCACTTGGCAATTAAAATAAAAAATAAATAATTATATAAAATATTAATTAATTAAATAATTATATTATATAATTAAATAATAATTAATTTAATAATAATTATAATGACTAATTATATTAAATATTGATAATTTTATTTAATTAATAATTTATATTAATTATTTATATCATAATTAATATTAAATATTATTTATATTTATATTATTATATTAAATTAGCTGTTAGAAACTAGCTGTTATTATGTTACTGTTATTATTAATAAATTAATATTTTGTTATTCTATATATACCACTTAGATACATTTCTATTCTCACACTCTCTACTACTCTTCTTCATCTTCTTCCAAGTTTACGAAATTAAAATTCTGCTACTATTATTTTTTGTTCAAAAAAATGGATCCAAACCAACTCAACTCTTTCTTCAATTACTTACAAAACTTTCCTCAAATTCCAAATACCCAACAATCTCAAACCTCAAACTCTCAAGTTCCAAATCAAAACTTCACACCACCAAATATATTTCAAAATCCAAATCCACAAAATCTTTCTAGTTTTAATTTTCAAGCTCCTTATAATAATCAATTTCCTATATTCCAACCACAAAATCAAAATTCACAAACACCCGATTTTTCATTTTCATCCATATTTAACCCTTCTATCGGAAATGTTACTCCAACTTTCTTGCCGTTTCCAACTCAATTCAGTGCATCAAGACATAACTCATCTGGTGTTGGTGGCTCTTCTAACCCATCCTCTCAGACTCCTATACAATCTAGTCCAAATTCGCAATATTCAGATTTTGCCAACCCTCATGGATTAGATGCTATCGACAATGATGATGATATTGAAGATCGGAGGCAATATAGTATTCAACACTGGCATTGGAAAGAGGATGAGATGCTGATCAGTGCATGGTTAAATGTTTCAACTGACCCTATAGTTGGTACCGATCAAAAGAGGGAACATTTTAGAGTCGAATTCATAGCTATTGTGTAGAATTTTGCTCCGACATGACAAGGGGGGTAGTTGCATGTAAGAAACGATGGTATAAGATCAACAAGGCTGTTGCACAATTTGCTGGTTGCTACGATCAAGCTAGTCGAAACATAAGGAGTGATTCGAACACTGATGATATAAAGGAGTTGGCTTATAAACTTTATTCCACAAATTATGGTCAAAAATTCACTTTTGAGAGGCATTGGAACATGCTTCAGTTGGAGCAAAAATGGAGAAGCCAACTACCTACACAGAGTGGCGGCTCAAAGAGAACCAAGGTTAGTGCAACTGGAGCATACTCATCCTCATCAAACCCAGAAACACCGTTGGCTGACGAACCCGGTGTGGACTCTCCCGTTCGCCCACAAGGATCAAAGAAGAGCAAGCGAAAAGATAAGGAAAAAGCACAGATGTCTGAAGATTTTAGCGAAAGAAAATCATCGGTTGTCAAAAAATTATCTCTCATGAAAGATATTAAGAATGTTAGAGAAAAGGAACTAATGGATAGGGAAAAAGAAAGAGAAGAGGAGAAGGAACATAGAGCAAAGATTATGGCAATCAAAGAGAAGGAGTTACAAATTCAAGCGGCAATGAAAGAACAAGAATTACAAACTCAGAGGTATATTAAAGAAATGGAGATAAAAGCAAAAGAAAGGGAAATGGATATGCAAATACTTAATGCTGACACGTCTACAATGAGTGAGAAACGACGAGCTCTTCATGAGATTGCATGTGAGAAAATAATCGCCAAGTGATTTACTTAATGGTTCCTTGTATTCGTAGAGTTATGTAGTATGTTCTTATTTATTTATTGCGTATTACTGCTATGTGATGTAGTTTGTTTTATTTACTTCTGATGTAAGTTTTTAAATTAGTCAATATTATTGTGCCGTTATTGTTCATGAAAGTGACCGTTGCAAAACTAGCCGTTAAGTAGCCGTTGCAAAAGTAGCCGTTAAGGAAAACTAGCCGTTGCAAAAGTAGCCGTTGCAAAACTAGTTTCTCCACTTATAAATATCAACTATCAATGACTCTGATCGCCTTTATCAAGATTACTTTGCAGATGAACCGGTGTATAATGCTGACATTTTTCGACAGAGATTTCGAATGAGAAGAGATGTGTTCCTTCGGATAGTAGACGCTCTCTCAAACGTCTATCCGTATTTTCAACAGAGGGTTGATGCAACTGGAAGAAGAGGCTTGTCACCACTCCAGAAATGTACCACTGCGATACGGATGTTAGCATATGGCGTAGGAGCTGATGCTGTTGATAATTATGTGCGCATAGGCGAGAGCACTACAATTGAATGCTTGGAAAAATTTGTTGAAGGTGTCATTTCGGTGTTCGAGAATGAATACTTGCGAAAACCCAAACCAAATGACGTACAACGCCTGCTACAAATGGCGGAGGGTCGTGGCTTCCCTGGCATGCTGGGTAGCATTGACTGCATGCATTGGCAATGGAAAAATTGTCTAAAGGCGTGGAAAGGTATGTACATGAGTGGTTATCGTGGGGTTGCAACCATAGTACTTGAGGTTGTAGCATCTTCAGACCTTTGGATATGGCATGCGTTCTTTGGAGTTTCTGGTTCAAATAACGATATCAACGTGTTAGATCGTTCTCCAATATTCGATGATATTCTAAATGACCGTGCTCCGGGGGTAAATTTCATTATTAATGGTAATAATTATACTATGGGATACTATTTAGCAGATGGTGTTTATCCTGAATGGGCCACATTTGTCAAATCAATCTCAAAGCCAAAAGGGGAGAAACGCAAGTTATTTGCACAATACCAAGAAGGGCAAAGAAAAGATGTGGAGCGAGCATTCGGAGTGTTGCAAGCATGCTTTGCAATTATACGTGGTCCAGCTCGTTTTTGGGAAAAGAAGAAGTTTGCCAACATAATGAGAGCTTGTATTATATTGCATAATATGATTGTTGAGGATGAAAGAGACACTTATGCAGGAAATTTTGCTCAGGGCTTGGAGTATGATGATGTCGAAAATGGCTTATCACAACCTCAGCTGGGAGAAGAAGATTTTGCACCATACCATCAATTTCTCCAAAGAAATGCCCAACTTCGAAATAGGCAGCAGCATAGACAATTGAAAGATGACTTGATTGAACACATATGGCAATTTCACAATGCTTGTCGTCAACTATAAAGCTTAATTATGTTTTTCTTTGTATTAAGTAATTTTACAAATATTGTAACCCCGAATTATATATTATGTATTATTATTATATATGAATTTATTTAATATTAATATCTTTTAATAGTTAATTATTTATAAATTTATAAATTTAAATTACATTATTAAAAAAAATAATTAAATTAATTTTAAGTATTTTAATTAATTAATTAAGTGAGACCACAATAGGGACTAAAGTTAGTTCCTCCTAATAGAGAAGAGAGAGATGTTGTGAATTCCTATTTACTGTTTATGACGCAAAAACTGATGTGGAGTTACTTTTTATAACAGGTGGACCATAAACAGAAACTGGGATGAATTCTCTACCGGAGATGGTCTTATATTATTGTTGGCTTTCCTGCATATGCACCTGAAAAAACGATGGCCTAGAAAAGAGTGACGTATACATATTATGCCAGTTATGGTAGCGACCATTGATCAGAGACTGTCGGTGGTTGGTGATTGGAGGACAATATTACGGGTTTTTTTAATTTAAATAAAAATATATTATTTATCAAATTATATAAAAATAAAAAATTTAAATTTATATGAATTTTTTTTATATTTTGCACACATAGCTAATTTTAACATTTTAAATGTATTTCCCCATGAATGAAAAAGCTAATTTTAACATTTTAAATGTATTTCCCCATGAATGAAAAAACTAATTTTACATGTTGTTTTCCGTTTAACACCGACATATGCACATTTTACGACTTCAATTTTTTATATAATTGAAAAGCTGAAAACTGATTTTGTAAGTCCTTTAATTTTTTAAAAAATAATAATTTATATGAGAGATTAATAATTTTGTTTCATTTGAACTTACATTAACTAAGTCTATTTTTGTCTAGTAAAAATTTGAGCCCTTGATATTCGCTTTTTGAAGAACTTTAATTAACTCATTAAATTTTACAAACTTATCAAAATTAACATTTTCAGTAAAATAAATTATTTTTATCAGAAAAACTAAATGAATAAACCAAAAGAGACGTCACAAAAAAAATCCAAAACAGACACATCTATACTCTTTTTTTTCCAAAAAATTTATATATATACAAAAAATTAGTCATTAAATTAATTATCATGTATATAATTATATATAAATATATATATATTTTTTGATCAATTTTTTATACAAATGACTCATTTAGTAATTTTTTTTGTTTTCTATGATATTTTTGAATCTGACAGACCAAAAATTAATATATAATAGATTAAAGTTTTATTTAAAAATTTGCATTGGTCAATAAATTACTGCATATATAAAACATAATTCAAATTCTAATTATTTAAGTAAATTAGTAAATTAATCACTAGATTAACTTAAATTGATTAATAATTAATTTTTTGTATAAACATAATATAATTTTTTTTCTGAGTTGCAGCCCAAAATAGGCTGTCAAAGAGCCATCGCTAACCCTAGAAAGATCCACAAAAGGCCCAGAGGCCAGCGCCGCTTTCGCCTATTATATTACTA
>NC_029773.3:74904149-74913663 GCF_000817695.3 Arachis duranensis | reverse complement strand
AAAAAAAAAAAAAATTTTACTACTACCTTAATTCCCAAAATGCCAATGCATGTTTTTGGAAGTCAAAAGAATAGAGTAGATAGGATTTGGACAGAGTAGTGGTGACATGGTGAAGACCCAATAGTAGTGACGATGTTGAAGACTCAAGTAAAAGTTCCGGCAAGTAGATACAGAAAACGAACGGCGTGAAGATAGGATTCAAAACGGGATAAGGCACCAGGATAGGAGCAGCCGCTGCAGTTTGGGGAAGGAGGATGCATCCAGCGCCGGGTCCAAAGCCGGGTCGTGTATAGGGTTGGTCTGGGCTTTCTTTTAGTCTAGAAACTGACAAAAAAAAAAAAGAAAAAATAGAGTAAATTTCTGTAGTAGTTCTTGAAATTCACACTATTATATGATTTGATCTTTAATATTCTAATATTATTATAGTCATAGTTGTAAAAATCGAATTGAATTGACCAGTTCCACTGAAAAACTAATGAACTTGATTATAAATCGGTTCAGTTCATTTTTTTCGACCGTTTAAAGATGAGAATTGATATAAACCAGTGAGAATCAGCAAAAATCGGTCAAATTTGATGAGAACTGCCCAAAATCGATATGGTAACTGTGCACTCTATGCTGCTCCATAGCACCGCATCTCCATCCGTGATTCAGTACAGCCTACGGTCTTCCAACGTGTTATTTGTCCACCTGTTAGCATGTGTTATTTTGGAAAATTCCAAAATGGTAGAGCCACAAACAAGGAACCTCTTGGTTGCAGTGTCTCCTAATTGCCACTCTAGTGCTATGCTTTTCAATGTTATATATAACAAAGACTAATTATATCGTAAACCAATGAATTAAATAATTTTATAAATATTTAATTTAATTTTAATTTTATATTTTATATTTTTTGAATTAATTATAATTTTTATTATGTACTATTATTAATAGAAATATATACTTTATTAAAAATTTATTAATTTACTTTATCTATTTCAATGTTAGTGTTATGATTGAAGTTATCTATTTGAATATTAGTATTGATAATTACTGATATTATTGATTGTTATTCTCATTGTGTCAAATTAAGATACTATTATAGTAGTATTAACTAATTTTATATCTATCTTTGTATTAGTTGTCTTTAAAATTTGAGATTTGGTTGTTCTTAAAATGTTGGTGAAGATATATATTTTAAATTTTTTAAATGTTTGACTATTTTATATTTTTTATTTATGTGGAATTAGTTCATCCAACGATTTATCAGTTGAATCAGTAAATTAATTAATCAATAGTCTAATCGGTTTGATCACCAGTTCAGTTCTTACAACTATGATTGTAGTAGTTCTTAAACTCCTTTTAGATGATAAGTCAGAAATTGCAGTGATGACATGTAGGGGTGGCAACGGGGCGGGTAGGGGCGGGTTTTTGCTCTACCCGACCCCACCCCGCCGTACAACAACCTGAATCCGTCCTACTTCTACCTGCGGGTAGTAAAATGTTGAACCCTAACCCGTCTTTGCGGGTATCCGCTCCGCTCCTACCCACCCCAATAATTATTAAAATCCAATAAATAAAATTAAATTTCAAAATTTATATAACCATCATCACATACATAATATAAATTAAAGTAAAAATTTAAATATGATACAATATTATTAATCATTTACTAATTCTTTTACATATATATTATATATATAGCGAGACGGATAGGGGTGGGTATTACCTAAACCTGATCCCGCTCCGCCCCTCACAAAAACCCGCCTTGCTAAAAATTTGATCCGGTTATCCGCTCCGAACGAATAGAAACAGGGTGAGTACCTGCGAATTCGAGTGGTATTGCCATTTCTAATGACATAGCACTTCATTGTTACATTGGACGCTGCAATGACTAATTGACCAAATTCAAATTTCAACCCAATTTGGTCTCTCCTTTTTATATAATTCTAATTCATTTTCATTACTACTTCTTGTAGGTATTGCTTAGCTTATTTAGCATTATACTTTGGTACTTTTCACATATTATAAGAAGCCCCAAACCTTTCATGTGCTTGTTCTTTAGGATGGAGAAATTTTATGTGCATCTGAATCTTTGAATAAGCTGCTCCAAAGTGAAAACATGTGTAAATCCCGTCGGAAATGATCAACTCAATGAAGCTATGCTTATCATACTTATATAGGTATAATTGCTCTTAAACAAAAATTTCCTGAAGGCTAATGTTTCAAAAAATTTAAGACCAATTTAATAACAATTTTATAAAAATAACTCTTAATACAAGTAAATCAAGCATAATTTTCATACATTATGGTTAGATTGGTCTTAAATTTTTTTGAAAATTTAACGGTCGAGGATATATTTGATGCAAATTGAAAATTTTTAGGACAAAATTGAAACAAAATAAAACTTAAGAATATTTTTAAAAATTTTACCAAATTTTAAGGATAAAAAATATATTTTACCATTTTTTTAAAAAGACGAGCCTTTGATAATAATAAAAAGATTTAACTACTTTGTTGGTCACTATAATTTTGCAAAATTTTTAATTAAATCCTTATATATTTTTTTCTTTTTAATTGAGTTCTTACACCAAAATTTTTTTTCAATTGGATTCCTATATTTTTTTTTATTTAGATCTCTACACTAATTTTTTTAGTTAGATCTCTATAAACTTAAATCAATTACTATAAAAAAAATCTAATTAAAAAAATTGTACAGATATTCAATTAAAAAAATATATAAAAACTTAATTAAAAATTTTACGAAACTATAAAAATCAATCGAATAATTAATCTAATAAAAAGTCATGGAGATGAATTAGAATTGTATAGGAAAGGACCCAATTGGGTCGAAATTTGAATTTGACCACGTAAGATGGCGGTTGCAGCATCCAACATGGCAATGGACTGCTATGTCGTCACTGCAATTGCTGACTCATTACAAAGGAATCCAAGGACTATTATAGTATCCCAAGTTCAATCTAAATACCACTATAATAAAATTAGAATCTAAAGAACCAAATCGAATAACGAAATGAATCACAGTACTACTATAAGGATTTTCTCCAAAGAATACGGAGAGCAAGGAACAAAATTTTAGATCTTCGAATAAATGGGCGTGGTTCACTTAGTCCACGAAATATTTTTCGCAAATTCGCAATTGATAAACTTAAAAACAATTTGTAGAACAATTCGAACTTATCTCAGACTAATATTGACTAATGACTAATCAGAATTCAATGTGTAACCAAGATTTCTTGCATCTGTGTGGCTAAGCTAAAGAGGCTTATTAGATATCCACCTAACGAACATTGCAAAACCTTCGTCCGGCTTGGTCTCTGGAGCTGTATGCCCTGCACCCTGCAATTAAATAAGGTGAAAAAAATAAATAAATTAGACAACTTCTCAAATAAAAAAAAAAAAGAAACTTAAATTGGTTAGATTTCATAATAATAATTAAAAAGTAAGCTTGATATTTAGATAATGTGAAAATGTAATAACTTGAGTTTGTAATTAAAAAGTAAGCTTGATATTTATACATCAAGAATACAATTTGATACAATCTAATCATAATGATAAAATTAATCAAATATCAAATTAAAAAAACATAGGAGAATACTAGATGAATGCCACATCAGCATGATACATCATCATTGTTACATCAGAGACACATGGCAACACACTCGAGTGACATGTGGTTTGCTAGAATCGACCACTCAGAAACACTTTTTGGCAACAAGAACTTGGCTGCCATGTGGCAACATCTTAAGGATGTATTCACAAGAAACTGGACCCATTAGATTTAGAAAGATTGTCCAAATAATTTAGAATTCAACCAGAATGTCATAATAACTCAAGAATAAACTTGATTTTCAAATACTTAGAAAAAAATTTTCTATTTATAGGACAAAAATATAATCTAATAATAATAGACCTAGTATCAAACTACATATATAAATTGAATGTAAAATATATTTAGATACTATATTAATCTATAATATCCTAAATGTATTCTAAATAAATCATGAGCACTTATAAACTATGATACGAGAGTTTAATTTGTTCTTACTCTTATAGTTGCAAATGTCATTTGATTCGAGTAAGTCCTCGTGTATCTGCATGAAAGGAAAAAATCTCATAAAGATCTGGAGGCATGCTTTCTTTAAGTAGCGGTTGTTTTCAGATGCTGAGATTAACAATGAGGACTAGGACTTAGTATTGTGTTTGATGGCTAGAGACTAAAACTAAAATTTTAATCCTAAGATACAAAAGTTTAGTCCCTTCAATATCTCCATAAAGTAAAGACATAGAGACTGAAGTTTTTGGAGATAGAAACTAAAACTTTAATGATATTTCTTCTCAAAAATATCCTTATTAACTTTTTAAATTCTAAATCTATCCTTTAATCTCATTTTTATCTAACACTAAACATAATATTGAGACATAACTTAGTCTATTATATTTTATACCAAATACAATACAAAGACTAATTTAGTCTCTGTTTTTCCGTCTCAGTCTCCCTTCCAAACGTAGCTTTATAGCTAGTGTGCTTGATAAATGCTATAAAATATTAAATTGAAGAGGGGAAAAAAAAGGTAAACTATGATCGATAGATTTTTTTGGTATTTGCTTCCTAATATTATATCTATTTCTTTCATGTTGTATAAAAGTTTCATAGCATACCCTGCAACTTGGTCATTTAAATACCATGGCCTCCAATCATCTACAATGGAGTAATTTAGAGACCTTATCCATCGTTGAGTCGACGAGAAAGGAACTACTGCATCGTGATCCCCACTGTCAAGATAACATCAATGGTGACACAAAATCAGCTATGAAAGAAAACAAAAAGCACAGTTTTCAGACAAATAGGAACCGATTTAGAATGCAGTAATCTTCACCTGTATATCAAGGAAGGGTAGCCTTTTGCACTTAGATTCGCATGAAACGGAACGCTGCTACGGATGTCAAATACATAATCGTCACTATAGCACCGGTTCCATTTCCCTATAGTTCCCTGCAGAACATTGATATACGATTTCAAGGTTAATGAAACAAGTATTGTAAAACAGTAATTAATAAAAAGTGGCGATACAAACATTGAAACAGCAATAACTAATAAAAAGGATAACACTAGTAGAAGATAATTAATTAATGGTGAAAACCCATGTGCAGTTGTCTTGATATAAAGTTAATAATTGAAAACCATTAGATAATTTAACAAAGTTTGACTAAATTGTCATCTAATGATTTTTAAATATCTAATTGAAAACCTTAATTAATACTTTATTAGAATTTTAAACCAGAAAATAATACAAACCTCGCGAATATGCAGTGCCTTACGGACAGCAGGGTCATTCATCCATTCCGTACCAAGGAAGAAACCATAAATCTACAACAGGTAAAAAAAACAAGGTTCAGATCATATTTTGAAAACACTTTGGCCAAAATATGTATGAAACTATCAACCATGATAAGTCTATACCAAAATTCAGCCACCAAATCAATCACTTGTATAGTATAAATATTAAAATACAAAACTACATTAAAATAATTAAACTACACACCTATTTATAGTGACTGATTTTTAGTGTGCACATAATGTTTTTTATGAAATTATACAAGATATGCAAAAGAAAGTTACTTGGCAGCGCATATCCGGCACTGTGACCGGAGAACTCAAAGGTGCCTTTATCTTCTGAGCCAGAGATCTCCTTGGGTTCCGTCTTGTTCCTTTGATATTCTCATCAACACAATATATCTCCAAAATGTTGTACAACTCAATATTTTCAAGAAGCTGGAAAAGATAAGAAACAATGAAAGTTTTACCCATATGGTGAACAAATTCCGAACAAGAAAGACTAGAAAGAAGTAAATAAATAAAGATCATATAGCAAAATTAAGGGTAGTCATCATCATCACTTGCCTCATGATAGTACTGTATGTCATTTAGACACAATTTGTTTGTAGAATCCACATTTATAATGTTGCCATGACAAGTTCTTTTCAAGGACTGTATCCATAGATAACAAACATGTTAGAATCACTGGCATTTCATTCTAGTAACCAATTTCATTGAATGCTTGAAGAAAAATATTACTACCCTGTAGAGTTCATCAGAAATAAGCCCCATTCCGTGAACATATGGGATCCGATCATTATCTTCTAATCCTGATGTTAGTGGGTTTCCTAGTATATATCCCTGTAAAGTTTAAGAACAATTTAGGCTTCATGGTTCATAGTTCAAAGAGCAAAAATGCACTTTCTTAACTCTTGTTAGTAGTGAAAACATAAGCAGAGGAACTGTTTATAAACCTGGAGATTTATCCGGGGTTCGAGACCTCTTTCATTTCCTGTTAGTTAAGGAAATATAATATCAGTTAGTTGTGTTCCTTTGTTGATGCATACAATAACAGTAAGTTTAATTATGACTATGTATGAGTCAAACTTTGTAGAGAAGAAATAGGACCCAAATTTTGCAAAATTTGGGTGGCATGAAGATATTTGCTATTGATTCTAAAACATATGCATCATACACATTGATAATTAGTAATTCATTACCATCAGCGATCGGGTTCTCAGCAAGCCACTACAAAGATTAAGACACAAAAATACCATACCTTATTAATACATTATCAAAGTTTTATATCACACTCTGTATGTTGGAAGTGACATGTTCATAAGCATTGTGACTTTACCTTTCTAATAAATCGATGGGTTTGGTGAACAAACTTCCAGTCACTTCGATGGGGAAGGACATTTTTGGCGTAGGAGAATCCAGTTCCCATTGGCAAATCCACAAAAATAATGTTAGCCACCTGAGAAAAAAGAAAAACCATGAAGATAGCAGAAAAACAGTTTATTACAACCACAACCTAAAATAAATAGTCTTATTACTACTAAACAAACCAAATAATTATTGAGGACGAATAGTTACCTTTGTCCATGACTGTGGCCTCGGGATGAGCTTAGGCAAGCTCCCATCAAATTCCTCAATTTTGAATTTCATTGGACCTGCAATTTCGCATTTTTCTTAGGAAAACAAATTTCACAACCTTGGCTTCCAATTTCCTGCAAAATGATTCTGCAGGGTTGAAAAGTCTATGCCAAAAGTGGACTATATAACCTTTCCTTTTTTGTTAACATTTATCCGTCCGCAAGACTCGAACATGAAACCTTGCTCAAGAGGAACAAGCATTGGTGAATGGACTACAATTTGATTTTACCCAAGGTTGTAAAAATGAATCGCTGAACTAGTGAAGAGTTTGATTGAATATAATAAAATATATATTTATGTATAAATTATATATTTTACACCAGTTAACCGTTAAAAATTGGCTCGGTTTAACCAATTTATACTTTTTTTTTTCTACGATTTGCTTGTAACTGGTTTTTTGTTATGAACTAACTCGGTTTGATAACCAATTTTTGACTAACCTAGTGAACCAATCGGTTCGATTCGGTTTCATAACCTTGGATTTTACTCGAAATGAAGCTTAGATTCAAAATGCAGTAACATTTATGCTAAAATGAGAAAAATGAAGTCTTGTAAATGCTGTATTATGCTTCAATCTCATACATTAGCTCGTTTTTATAAATAAAACCGGCAAGAAGTGCCATTTAACACATTGTTTTAAAGAACAGATTGAGGAAATAAAATGTGATAGAAACTCAAGTGCAGTCAACTTCGAGCGATGTTAATAACTGAAAATCGTTAGATAAAAATTTAGTCAAATCAACTGTTTTTAGCTATCAAACTTCATGTGAAATTGACTGTACATGAGTTTTCACCATAAAATGGGGGTAAATTTAATCAAATGTTATGAAATAGAATTGAAGATCACCTATTTGATAAACAAGGCCGGAAAATGAAGAACAACCGGGGCCACCAGTGAGCCATAGCAAAAGAGGGTCATTCTTAGGATCATTCTCTGACTTAATAAAATAGTAGAAAGCTTGCATCTCATCATCTGAATCCCCCAACCCAATATACCTGTAATAATAATAATAACTTTTCCTCAGATCCAAACATTGTTCGTTAAAATTGCTAAATGGAATTGGAAAAATATACTAACTTAAAGAAAATGTTGAATAATACATGTTTCTGATTGTTTTCAGATATCTTTCTACTTCATTTGTTATTCAAAAGAATGTTTAGTAAGATTTTGAGAACAACAGGTGATACGATAATAATGAACGTACCCGGTTTCAAGATGAAAGGGAAGGGGTCCATCATAACCAGGAAGGTTTTCAACTTTTGCACCAATACCTTCAATCTGAGATGGTAGAAGCTGCAAGAAAAGTGTGAGTGTGAGTGTGAATGCAAGAAGCAGCACTTGATTATTAGAAGCCATGGCTGCTACTACTTTGAGTCACTTTACTTCTTCTCTGTATTCGGTGTCTTCCATGAGTTATAAAGATGAATGCATTCACGGAATCCCACCTACTACCAAAGTACCAATTGCTTTATTCACATGACTCGTTTATTTCATGTTATTTTGAGGGAGAAATATATGGTAAAGATGTTGTTTTAAAGATGTGCTTACGTGGCAAAATCTAAACCACACATTCTAAAATCACACTTTTAACTTAAAACCGTAACTCTTCATAAAGAAAAGCGTCACCTAATGGAAAAAAGTAAATTAGAAGATTTAAGAGAAGAAATAATTAAATTATCAAAACTAATAGATCAAAAATTAATGATTTTAACCAATGTTAATTGTAATGACACTGAATTCTTAAAATCAATACAAAATGATTTTTCTCAAAATCTTTATTTTACTATAAGTTTTATTGAAGGACTTCAAAAACCTGAAAAAACTTACTTTTCACATGGAATTTCTAAAAAATGCTACCATGGAAATGATTCCCCACATCTTCATCATACTTTGTAAATGCTCAAAATATAGAAAATGAAGAACACATTCTAGATTATTCAAGTGACGAAGAACCAACAATTCCAATACAAGTAAAAAATGAAGCTGGAACATCTAAGGATAATCAATCTCAATTTAAATGGGAAACAGGTTTTGATAATTATGCTTTTAAAAAAAGGGTTTATAAATAAAGATTCAAAATATACAAAAATACCATCAAAATACGTCCCTAAAATCCAGGAAATGGAAGGAGAAAGAATGCTTGACTTAGACTGTAAAAAGAATGAAAAAGAAATTTTCGAAAATTGGTTGAATTCCTTTTTATTAGAAGCCTTTACTAATCCAAAACTTAGTGAATTGTCTGGAAGAGACATTTGGAATTACATAGGATTTCATACTAAAAGAACTATAAGAGATTATATGACATCAATAGAAAACCAAATAATAGAAGAATTAGAAACAAAAACAACAGCTTATGATAAGATATTATATATAATGATGATTCTATATAAAGAATTTTTTGGAAAAAATATTATAGATCATAGACAAGAAGTCTATAATAAAAAATATCAAGAAGCAAAAAATCATTTAACTAATATTCAAATATATGATCTATGTAATGTGGAGTCTTATATATGTGAATATAGAATACATTATTA
>NC_029773.3:74903632-74903915 GCF_000817695.3 Arachis duranensis | reverse complement strand
ATAAGAGAGGAAATAAAAGAACGTTGTATGTAAGAAGCAACTCAAAAAAGATTTGCAAATATAATTAGAATTTGCTGTCAGGATAATGAAGAGATACCTCAAAAATATGGTCTTAATAAAAATTTTCAAAGAAAAAGAAAATATCAATTTAGAAGAAGAAAATACTATCCAAACTGGAGAAAAAAGAGATATTTTAGGAAAAAAAATAACAATAAAAACAAAAGACAAAGAAATAACTATTGCCCGAATAAAAAAGAAAATTGTAAATGTTGGTATTGCCAAG
>NC_029773.3:74903030-74903575 GCF_000817695.3 Arachis duranensis | reverse complement strand
AAATAAATGTCCAAAAAAGAAGGATAAAAAGGATCTTACTAAACAAATAGAAATTGCTAAGTCTTGTTTCATGGAACCATTAGAAGAATCTGATGATAACTTAGACTATATTTTTGAATATGTCTCGGAACACAGACTCAGAGACTGAGTAATAATGCTACATTTATTACTATAAAAATAACAGAAAAGATTATAAATGCTTTCATAGATTCTGGAGCAACACAATGCTTTGCTAATTCAAATATAAAACTTGATTGGAAAAAATTAAAGAAACCACTAAGAGTTAGAATAGCTGACAAATCAATACATAAAATTGACCAAAAAGCAGAGATGGTTGAAATTTTTATTCAAAATTATAGGTTCATTGTTCCATCTATATATATGTTAGATTCTGGAATAGATTTTATCATAGGAAATAACTTTTTAAAGCTATATCATCCATTCATTCAAGAATTAACATATATAGTTTTAAAAGCTCCACACGATTCTTCAATAAATCAAAAATCAAAACGAATAAAAATACCAACTACTACTATAGATAAGAT
>NC_029773.3:74900610-74903019 GCF_000817695.3 Arachis duranensis | reverse complement strand
TATAAAAGAGATAAATGTTCCAAATAAAATTCTTTATTCCGCAAGAGATAGAGAAGAGTTTTCATTAGAGTGTAGAGATCTTTTGAAAAAGGAATTATAAGATTAAGTAAAAGTCCTCATACGGCTCCAGCTTTTTACGTTGAAAATAATAATGAATTTAAAAGGGGAAAACGAAGAATGGTAATAAACTATAAGAAAATGAATGAAGCAACTATTGGTGATGCTCATAAACTTCCAAGAAAAGATTCTATTTTAGAAAAAATCAAAGGAGCAACTTGGTTTTCATCTCTTGATGCAAAATCAGGATATTGGCAACTTCGTTTAGACGAAGAAACAAAGAAATTAACTGCTTTTAATTGCCCAACAAAAGAATCAACAAGTGTGTTGCTCTATGAATGGAATGTATTACCATTCGGATTGAAACAAGCCCCAGGTATTTATCAAAGATTTATGGAAGAAAATCTAAAGGAGTTAAATGAATTTGTTTTAGTGTACATTGATGATATACTAATTTTTACAAAACAGGATAAAGAAGATCATCTTCAAAAATTATTAATAGTTTTAGAAAGATGTAAAGAAAAAGGATTAGTTCTTAGCAAAACAAGAAATAGAGTTTCTTAGATTAATTTTATCCACTCAAGGAAAGCTAAAACTTCAACCAAATGTTCTAGAAAAAGTAAACTTATTTCCTAATAAAATAGAAGATAGAAAACAATTACAAAGATTGTTAGGGTGTATAAATTATATTTCTGATCAAGGATTCTTAAAGAATATAACAGAATATACTAAAAGCTTATTTCAAAAAATAAGTACTAAAAAAGAATGGAAATAGGATGAAAAAGATAGTATGCAAATTCAAAGAATCAAAGAATTATGTAAAAAACTTCCAGAACTTTACATTCCAGAAGAAAATGACTACTTAATAGTAGAAACAGATGCCTCAGACATAACCTGGTCAGGATGTCTAAAAGCTAAGAAAGCTATAAAAAGTTTGGAACAAGAAAAAGAATCACTAGATTCTAAATTGTAGTAACCGACAAAAAAAAAAAGAAAAGGGGGGAGAGCACGTGGGGGGCACATGCCCCCACTTAAACATTTCTTTTCTCTTCTCCGTGCCCCCCCTCCTTCGACACTCCCCTTCTTTCTTTCATTTCTTCTTTTTATTTCTTCCTAACAACAACACTAAAAAAATCCTCTCTTCTCTTCCTTTCTCAACTACAATTCCTCATCTCTTCTCCTTGCATCAACCACCCTATATCATCAAACTCACCTTTATCATCTTGCTTTTTTTTCTTCTCTACTCTACCTCTGTTTATTCAAAATCTTATTTTCTCAAAACCTCCAAATCATGTGATTTCAACTTAATGAGTGAAGGAACCATTCAATCCTTGAGTTCCAATTATTATTGAGGCTTCAAGGTAACTCTTTGACTCAATAATTAGCCATATTCCCAATTTTTGTCATCTATATATTTATGGGTATGTATAAATCCGAATTAGGGTTATTAGGGTTAGAAAATTTGGGGCTTTTGTCAAGGTGAGTAAGATTATGTTAATTGACAATAGTAGTAGCTCACAAATATCATTATTGTCATATTTCTAGAGTTGTAGAATTATTGGACATCATTTGGTAGCTCGTTGACGCGCTCAGAGTTGCTTCCGGTTCTTTGGAATCAAGTTGTGAGTGGATATTATATCTATAATTGTTTTTAAATATATTATTATCAATATCTATGTTGAATCATTAATTTTGGAGTTTGAAAATATTTTATTATTGTGATTTCTGAATTTTTGAAAATAAATATTGATTTGTGAAACTTACAATTTTATAAAAATACACACGAGATGATATTTATATATTTTGTAAAGTATAAATGTTTTCTTATTTGACCTTATGTAAATTTTAATTAAATTTTAGTATGCAATCCTATATATATTGATTTGCTATGGAATTTAGTAGTATGTTATAAGCACTAGAGATTTTTATAAGTGATTTGGTTTGGATTGGTTTGGGAGACTCTGACTAGAAAACCGTAGTTAACGGCGGTTATGACGTTAACCTAGATGCATCTGGCTCAGACCTCAGCTAGCAGGGGCATTGCTAGCCTAACGTGTAGGCCACACGTTGGATCTGTTATACCGTACGGGCACACTAGAGGAAAGGGCTACCCTTAGAGGTGGAGCCGCCCTAGATGTGTAATATTTGATTTGATTTGACTTCTGGAATGAGAACTCCCATTTCAGTTCATCCGCTTAACTATTTATCCAATGTTTGTATAATTAATTAATATGAATTCCTCATCTCTGAAAAGAAATATAATTTTCAAGGTAAACTCTGTATTGTCTCGTGTGGGTTATAGATGTAATGTTTGCTCACTGAGTTGCAAAACTCACCCTATTATATTCCCAT
>NC_029773.3:74896334-74897020 GCF_000817695.3 Arachis duranensis | reverse complement strand
GTATCTAATATGTAATGTGGTAGGAAATACTTAGGCTAGAGGCCCTAAGATAGGCATTGAATGGTTGATGTTGTTGAATGATTGAGATATATGATGTGGTCATATATGTGATGATGATTATTGATGCCTTGGTGGTATGATGTATGAGAAATATGCATGTTGTGATATATGCTTGATTATTGGTTATGGTTGAATTGTGGGTTGAACCATGTTAATGGTGAATATGATATTGATTATGTATAATTATGGTTAATTAGAATTGGTGTTGTTGAAAATTGGCATGAGGAAGAGTATATGATATGTCAATATGTTTGAGTTTGAGCCACTTGGGTGAAGTGGGTTAAAATGATGAGATAGTGATTTTGTAATTTGTGGTAAAGTGTCAATGTGTGAGTTGAGGAGGCTTGATGTTGAAATTGATGTATTTTGATTGATTTCAAAGAAAAGGGATGAAAATGGCATGTTTTGATTGATTTTGAAAAGAGTTGGAAATGGCTTGTTTGAAAATGGCACTTTGTGGTTTTTATGAAAAATCTGGTTTTTGGGCATATTTTAATGGGACATAACTTGGACTACGGATCTCTGTTTTGTGCCAAATCTGTTTAGAAATGAAATTGGATCCAGGATGTCCATGTCGTTCGAAGAACGGGTGAAAAACGATTTAAAATGAGAGAGTTATGTCCGTT
>NC_029773.3:74895644-74896297 GCF_000817695.3 Arachis duranensis | reverse complement strand
TTGGAAGATTGGGGTTTAAATCTGTGAATTCTGCAGCTTTTAACTTAGAAAATTTTTAGCAGAATGACCCCTTGCGCGTGGGCGCACTTGGCGCGTGCGCGCCGTTCTTCCCGAAAATGCCATCCACGCGTGAGCGTGATGTGCGCGGGCGCGCCGATTGTGCTGCACCTAATGCCCAGCCATTTTCCAGAGAGTTATGCCATAACTGTGCCAGTGCTGTGCCTGGGGCACGAGAACACCCACGCGTACACGTGGTTGACGCGTACGCGCCGATTGGCAAATTTTTAATCCACGCGTTAGCGTGCATGACGCTTGCGCGTCGATGAGTTTTTGAGGCCATCCACGCGTGCGCGTGGAGTGCGCGTACGCGTGGACCTGTTTTCATCCCAAAGTTGATTTTTGACTTTTAAAAGTCAAATCTCATACTTCTAAGTCTCCGATCTCACCACTTATATCTTAAATCATTATGATATGTCTAGCTATGAAGAAGGAGCTAGTGGATGTGGTAACTTGCGAGTGAAGCAAGGGAAAATGAATAATCAATGAGGATCATTGATGATTATGTGAGATGTGGAGGATGGTGGTGGAAGTGCTTGTATGCCATTGGCCGAAGGGCCGTAATTGTTTATGAATTGGCTGGTTCTGGATTGAAC
>NC_029773.3:74892579-74893795 GCF_000817695.3 Arachis duranensis | reverse complement strand
TATATGAAAGGAATTAATTCACCAATAAGCTTAGCGATTTGTGATAAAAGAATTACTGATGACCCAATAGATCAAATAATTGGAATTGTTCATGGAAACTTGGCAAACGTAAATGTTAAATTCAATGCCCATCTTGGATATGCTATACCTCTATCAACTGAAAATCTTGGAAGATCTATAAGTTTGGCTTATAAATTTCACAAAAAGAATCTAATGGAACAAGACGATGAACCATTTTCAATTACATATACAATAAATTATGCTTTAACAAATAGCTATCATAGTATAATATTTAAAAACAGAGAAAGAATTTATGTCGATGAATTATTTCAGAAAATTGTAAAGACAGAAATACCAAAATATAAAGCTATTGAAAACCCAGTTCTTTTACTAAAAGAACCATCAGGAAAATTAGTTTCATCAAATTTTCAAATAAGAGAATTCAAAATTAATAGCCCTTTAAGTTTATCTAAGTTAAAGATTAAAGAAGAAAATTCTGAAATAAAAGAATTAACAAAAAAGGTCAAAAAATTAAATGAAACCCTAAACACTAAGTTATGACAATAAATAAAGAGAAAATATATGTAACCTATCAAGATAAGAAACAAGAGCTTTTTGAAAGAGAAAATCGGTTGAATTATTTACAGTTTTCTGAAATAAATCAAAGAGCATTTGAAGCTCTAAAAATAATCTATGACAAGTTGAAAAGAGAAGTTGAAGAGCTAGAGAAATTAATAGAATCTCTAGAAAATAATGATGAATCGATGATAGAATTTGCAGAAATTCTAAGATAAATAATGAAGTATACAAAGATTGAAAGACCAGAAAACAAAATAAAAAGAAAAAGGGCGAAAAAACTAAAAAGTAAAATAAAGGAATATAAAAGAGAATTAAATAATCTTCAATTCGAAATTAATGACCTTATAATAAAAAGGATAGAAAAAAGAACAAATATAAACAAGTTGGAGCTAAACTTAAAAAATTTATAAATGCCTGGAACACCATATTATGACTTAAAAGAATTAAAGCTGTTGAAAGAAAAAATGGAGAATGAAGTTGAAAAATTAAAAAGATATTTAGAAACAACAGAAAGTGTAGAAATAAAAGAAGTTATTGAGGATTTGAGAAATTATATTAAAGAAAAAGACAAACAGATAAAAAGATTTTATATACAATAATCCATGCAAAAAAGAATATTATAAACTAAAACAAGATT
>NC_029773.3:74891017-74892157 GCF_000817695.3 Arachis duranensis | reverse complement strand
TTTTATTAAATTAATTTATTTCATTATATAATTTTTAACAAAAATAATATAATTTAATTAATTATATGTATTAACTTTTAATTATTAAAAAATATCTTTAAAATAATATTGTAAATGTATTTATCTAAGTGACTCCTTTTTAAGTTATTTTAAATAAAAAAATTTATAAAATATAAATAAAAAGATAAAAAATCTTTTAAAACTCACACACACACACACAAAATGACATTATATATGTACGTTTCTGTTTCACTCGTTTAGTGCTCAATGTTTGGTTCAAAATCCTATTTTAAACTTCTAAAATTTCAAATGGGATAAATGTTGTTTTATCATTGCATTTAGAGTAAATATTCAATTTGGCCTCTAACAATTATTTTGAAAGGATTACAAAATTTTTAATAAAAAATATTTAATCCGATCCTTGATTTTTTTTGGACTGATTAATCCTTATGCAAAAAAAATAATATTGACCTTTTTGAACTAATTAGTCTCATAAAAATAAAACTCAGAGATCAAATTGAGTATTTTTTTAGGTTTAATTACTCTGTTGGTCCCTATAATTTTGCTAAATTTTTAATTAAGTCTCTACATGTAACACCCTACCATACAGAGTCTTATGCTTAAGTCATAATTCAGAGATGGCAAGGTATTACGACCTCTAAAATAAAAAAAATTAATACATATAGTAGTAGGAATGATTGATTATAACTAGGAGCCTTTGTAGAAAAAGGGGTAAACAAAAAACATCGCGACTCTAATACATAATAATGGAGGAAAGCCAAAGGCAATCCTAGAACTTCCTCCAGATAATATCAAAGCTTATAAACAAGCTAAACCATAAAAGGGCATCTGACTAAAGATTATTCAGTCTAACTAATACTTCCCTTTCCAATTGCTTCAAACCTCCCAACCACCAGCAGGATATAATGTAGCAAACACAGTTATATCAAACAAGAAATGTACAAATAGGAACAAGTAAGACATTTAGACAATTAGCAAGTTATATGCAGTCAAATAGGCAATCTCAAACAATTCATATAGTATGCATATGATGAATGCCTGTCCCTAGTGGCTAATGATATCATCTGTCGGTTATAGAGCCAACCCGACAAGTCCTGGTAGCTAACCATTGGACTGTCC
>NC_029773.3:74886095-74886701 GCF_000817695.3 Arachis duranensis | reverse complement strand
GGGTAACACTAACACAGGTGCAGTGGTCAACTTTTTCTTCAATGTCTGAAAGCTCTCCTCGCATTCAGGAGTCCAAACAAACGAAGTGTCTTTGCGGGTTAACTTTGTCATTAGCAAAGCTATCTGTGAAAAGCCTTTGATAAACCTTCGGTAATAGCCAGCTAAACCCAGAAAACTCCTTATCTCCGTCACGGTGGTTGGTTGCTTCCAATCCATCACAGCCTCCACCTTAGTTGGATCTACGGCCATTCCCTTCTTACTCACCACGTGACCCAAAAACTTCACCTCACTCTTCCAAAACTCACACTTAGACAGTTTTGCATAGAGTTTCTTCTCCTTTAGAATCTACAACAGTTTCGCATAGAGTTTCTTCTCCTTTAGAATCTGCAACACGGTCCTCAAGTGTTTCGCATGCTCTTCTTCAGTCTTGGAATAAATCAGTATGTCATCAATGAAGACAACAACGAATTTATCCAAAAACGGACGGAAAACTCTATTCATGAAATCCATAAACACTGCAGGAGTGTTAGTCAACCCGAAAGACATTACAGTGTACTCGTAATGACCATAACGAGTCCTGAAAGCGGTCTTAGGGATATCCTCACC
>NC_029773.3:74885500-74885995 GCF_000817695.3 Arachis duranensis | reverse complement strand
ACTCCTAAAGGTTCATCAAAATGATGAAGCGTTATGGAAGGTGTTACCGGCTATTGAGCAAGGAAAACAATGGAGAGTGTCAGAAGAAAAAGATGGGTTATGGAGATTCAAGGGTAGGATCATTGTGCCGGATGAGGGCACTTTGAGGCAAGATATTTTAAAGGAGGCACACAAAAGTGGATTCTCCATTCACCCGGGAAGTACTATGATGTACCATGATTTAAAGGTGATGTTTTGGTGGCCGGGTATGAAGAATGATGTGGCGGAATATGTTTCAAAGTGCTTAAATTGTCAAAAGGTAAAGATTGAACATCAAAGACCTTCCGGGATGTTGCAACCTTTAGAGATTCCACAATAGAAGTGGGAAAGTATTGCAATGGACTTTGTGTCTGGATTGCCAAGGACTAGGGCTGGTTTTGATGCTATTTGGGTGATTGTGGACCGACTGACGAAGTCAGCTCACTTTTTACCCATTCGGATGACCTACACCCTTGA
>NC_029773.3:74875372-74876253 GCF_000817695.3 Arachis duranensis | reverse complement strand
TTTTAAATCGTTTTTCACCCGTTCTTCGAACGGCATGGACATCCCGGATCCAATTTCATTTCTAAATAGATTTGGCACAAAACAGAGATCCGTAGTCCAAGTTATGTCCCACCAAAGTATGCCCAAAAACCAGATTTTTCATAAAAACCACAAAGTGCCATTTTCAAACAAGCCATTTCCAACTCTTTTCAAAATCAATCAAAACATGCCATTTTCATCCCTTTTCTTTGAAATCAATCAAAATATATCAAATTCAACATCAAGTCTCCTCAACTCACACATTGACACTTTATCACAATTTACAAAATCACTATCTCATCATTTTAACCCACTTCACCCAAGTGGCTCAAACTCAAACATATTGACATATCATCCACTCTTTCTCATGCCAATTATCAACAACACCAATTCCACCAAATCATCATTGTACACAATCAATATCATACTCACCATAAACATGGTTCAACCCACAATTCAACCATAACTAATCATCAAGTCCTTTCCAAGCTTTTCAAAATCACCAATCAAGCTCCAATATTCACATATACACAACCTAAGCCACAATCATCATACCCATATACAACATCTCAAAACCCAAACATCATAAAACAACAAAATTACACTAGGGTTAAGAACCTTACCACACCCAAGGTCCAAGGAGACAAGATTAACCTTCTCCTTCAAGAGAGTTGGTTCCTATAACATCAAAGAACCCAAAATCTCAACATTTCCCCCATGAAACTCAAAAATAAGGGCTGAAATTTCGAACAGAAACACGTGGCTTACCTCAAGATTGGTTGTATGGGTTTTGTAGAGCTCTCCGCGGTGAACGCGTGGCCGCAAACGGAGCGGCAATCGGAGCTCTAGATCAAAAGTTATGG
>NC_029773.3:74870281-74871292 GCF_000817695.3 Arachis duranensis | reverse complement strand
GTCTCAGATCCCTCAGCTCCTACAGCTGAAGTGGTGAACACCCGACCAGTCTGTTGTGCTTTTCCAGCACCTTGTTTCTGCTTCTCCAGACAATTTGCGGCCTTATGCCCCGCCTTTCCACAAGTGTAGCACAAACCCCATCCGGCCTTGCATGGTGCTCCCGGATGGTGACTTCCACACCTAGTACAAGCTTGATCATTCTGAGGCTGCTTCCCATACTTCTTCCCTTGGAAATTGTTGTTGTTGCTGGGCCTCCTGAAAGAGCTTCCCCTCTTGAAAGACGAACCTCTAGGTGCAAAGCTCTTCCCTCGGTTCTGTGGGAATGATCCCTTTTGACTCCCTTTCTCAGCAGTTGCCCTTTTCACACACTCCTCAGCAACCCTACACTTGTTTACCAGCTCGGAGAAGGTCCTAATCTCCATTGGTCCCACTGAACTGAAAATATCACTCCGGAGTCATCCTTCATACTTAACACACTTCCATTCCTCATATTCCACCGGAGTCTCTTGGCACATACGAGAGAACCTGAACAGCTCCTCAAACTTGTCAGTATACTCTGATATGGACATAGTACCCTGCTTCAGCTGTAACAATTCAAGTTCCTTAGCCGTCCTAGTAGAAGTCGGAAAGTACTTCTTATAGAACTCCTCTTGGAAGACATTCCAGGTGATATAATCATCACCCTGCTGCAGAAGACGTCGGATACCTTGCCACCAATGCGACGCTTCACCTATGAGCATATAGGTAGCAAACTCGACACGTTGTCCTTCAGGTACCACTTGTTCTTGCAGTGCTCGCTCTATAGCCTGAAACCATGTATCAGCCTCAGTCGGACTAGTAGTTCCCTTGAACTTAGGCGGATTAACCTTCAAAAAGTTTGCCAGTGTCATCGGGCCCTGAACTCCACCTCCATCATTACCATGGTTGTTCATCTGTTGGCCAAGAGCCTCAGCAGTGGCTTGCATCGCATCAGCCATGTTCTCCAACGCAGTCATAAAGTTTACCGGGTCG
>NC_029773.3:74869681-74869952 GCF_000817695.3 Arachis duranensis | reverse complement strand
CACCCTACCATACAGAGTCTTATGCTTAAGTCATAATTCAGAGATGGCAAGGTATTACGACCTCTAAAATAAAAAAATTTAATACATATAGTAGTAGGAATGATTGATTATAACTAGGAGCCTTTGTAGAAAAAGGGGTAAACAAAAAACATCGCGACTCTAAAGCGCAACACTCCGATCGACAACGTAACGAACAAGGATAACCAACACGAGATTATATATATACAAAGGAGTGTCAAAAACAGGAATATCAAGACTCAAGATCCGGCTG
>NC_029773.3:74868662-74869200 GCF_000817695.3 Arachis duranensis | reverse complement strand
GCATCCCCAACTCGAGTTATACTCATCATAAACTTGATCATAATCATGATCTATATCCATCACCTTCACTGGTGAATATTTACGGGGGCGAGCTCATCCGGGTCTTTCACAGTGCCCGGCCACATTTATGACATAGGGTCAAAAGAGTATCAAGTCTCAACCTGGAGCACGTGGTGGCTAGCCACTGCTACTACCCAGGGAAACTCGTATCTCCGATAGTGGAAGTGCAAATCACAATTATCAATAATTCAGCATAAACATGCATGAATTCTCATCCATGGAGCAACATCTATATCAGCCATCCGGCTCACGGTTAAATCCATAACCAGCCAATATTCATAGCATACACAGCTATTCCGGCTTACGGTTCAATCCAGAACCAGCCAATATTCATAGCATACATAGCTATTCCGGCTCACGGTTCAATCCAGAACCAACCAATATTCATAAACAATTACGGCCCTTCGGCCAATGGCATAACAAGCACTTCCACCACCATCCTCCACATCTCACACAATCATCAATGATCCTCATTGAT
>NC_029773.3:74865004-74867191 GCF_000817695.3 Arachis duranensis | reverse complement strand
TGACCATAGCTTGCTTCATACCAACAATCTCCGTGGGATCGACCCTTACTCGCGTAAGGTTTATTACTTGGACGACCCAGTGCACTTGCTGGTTAGTTGTGCGAAGTTGTAGTGATCACAATTTCGCGCACCACTTACCTCAAGATTGATTGTATGGGTTTTGTAGAGCTCTCCGCGGTGAACGCGTGGCCGCAAACGGAGCGGCAATCGGAGCTCTAGATCAAAAGTTATGGTGGTTTGAAGATCAAGTGAGAGAAAGAAGTTGAGAGAGGGTTCTTCCCTTCCTCTCCACCATTTCAGCGTGTTTGAGTGTGTTGTGAGGAGAGAGAGTGCTGAAAACTAGGGTTTTGGTTAAGTTATGTTGGGCCAAGGGCCCACTTTGGGTCCAATTGGCCCGGTTTGGCCCGTTCGGTCCAATCTTGGTCCGATTTCTATAAAATTGGTACCGAAATTCTCGTCTCAATCTCCTCTATCATATTTAGCCACAAAAATCACATTTTGGGCTTTCTAGAATAAATTCTCATTTGTGGGTTAATTAGCCGTTAATTAACCGGGTTTTACACTACACTTTTTTTTCTTTTAATTGAATCCCTGAACCAATATTTTTTTTTTCAATTATGTCCCTCTTAACAATAAACATTACAAAAAAAAGTTAAAAAATAATAAATTTACCATTATACCCATTATTTATTGTTAACACTCACTCATCTCGCTGTACAATTGCCTGATCTTATCCGACCTAACCCACAATTTCTCTCTGCTGTATCCCCCAATCTCTGCCCTCAAGGTCTCCGCTTCCTCTCCCTCCCGCATCGATACTGTGGTTCACGCCGCCATGAACCCTGTCTTCTCTTTTAATGGCACCACCTTCAATAGCAAATTTTTTCTCTTTCAACTTTTCATTAGTAGCAATTACAGTTTGACACTCAAAGTTGGTATATGCAATTTCTTACATCAGATGGCAGTCTATGTGTGATTTAAGACATTTTGCCTAGACCAATGCTTTTTCTAGGAGAGAAGAAGTTTGGCGGTAAAGAAATAGGAATTGGAGAAGTGTTGTTTGTTATTCCAGGAGGATGATTTATGTTCTTGAAGGGAGTTGTTGTGCTCAATAAACAAACAACCATGGTCAAAAATTAAAAATCCTTCACAATATATAGGAGCAGTTCGTATGTTATTTAGCCATGGCATCAGTTTTTCTTTCTGACTTGAGGTTCCATCCTTGGAATGAACCTTCATACTTATGCACCTTCTCTTGTAAGAAATGAATATACTCAATGACCTACGTATACTTAATGTGAATGTGAATACACCTCTAGCAAAAAAGATGCTTTGTCCCTCTTTTGGTCACTGTGAAATTAACTCTCGTAGTATCTGAAATCTGCATTATAAATCATTAATTTTGTTCATCTTCTACTAAATGTTTTGACCTTGGAGTGTTTGGTTTTTGATAAGTACTCTTTCCATCAATTTTCACCCTCAAACTAACAAAGATCAAGATACTATGAAGGGATGACAAAACTGAGAGGAGTGGGGATGGAATCGGAGACGATGGAGGGGTGCAGCAGAGGTAGGAGAAGTGAAGGTGGAGGGAGAGACGGGAGCAAAGGAGGGAGATGGAGAGGAAGAGGCAGGGTTAATTTTGTCTTTATGAAAATAGGAGGAGAGAGATAATTAAAGATTTAAAAAAAAATTAGGGTATCTTTAATTTAGGAATAGAATATTCTGTTAAATTGAACGTTTTTGTTACGGTAAGGACCTAATTGAAAAAAAAAATATTGGTTTAGGGATTCAATTAAAAGAAAAAAAAAGTGTAGGGACCTAATTAAAAATTTGACAAAACTATAGGAACCAACAGAGTAATTAAATCTTTTTTTTTTTTATCAAAGACCTTGTTGTTTTTTGAAATAATTGTTAGGAGCCATTTAGAATTTTTCTCTTACATTTAACATGATTAACCTATAATATCTAGGATACGACAGAATACGAAATATATTTACACACAAATTTTAAAATTTTATAAGATATAGAGATATATATAAATAAAATATAAAATATTTTTAAAAAAAATTGTATTGATATTTTAATATTTTATTGATATTAAAATATAAATTAATTTGTAATTTTTTATTATCTTATTTTAATTTTATAAAATATTTAAAAAAATTTTAATAAATAATAATATAT
>NC_029773.3:74858832-74864943 GCF_000817695.3 Arachis duranensis | reverse complement strand
AAAAAAATATATTAAAAAAAATTAAAAACACTAATACATTATAATATTTAAGTATATTTAAATATATCTAAAAATTTTTTTTTATTTTTTATTAAAATACTATTAAATACAATAGACATACGTATGGAACAAATACTCATAAATATTACATTTAAAATATATCTAACATATAGATACAATATCTCAATAAAATATTCATAGGTTCCAGTAACCAATTAAAGAAAAGAGTGAGATGAATGTCAATTCTTGTCAATCACAAAAAGTGCAACGATAAAAGATAAAAAATAAACAATAAAATAATATATGATTTGTGAACAAGTGAAAACGAGATGATAGGTAATGACTTTTATTTTTTATTTATATTTTTAGAGTGAACATTCAAATTAATTTTTAAAGAATTTAATATTTTGTTCTCTGAACAAATTTTTATCATTTAGAATTTTTTTATAATTATTTTTGGTCAGATAAATTAATTTATTTATTATTTTAAAAAAATTAATTTATTTTATAATAATATTTTTAGAAACTCCATAATATAATAATAAATTTGATTAGAAAATTCCAGTATGCATATTAAAAGATTTATTGTTAAAGCAATAGAAGGGTTAATATGATCTATCTGAATATTTATAAATATTTTTAGGATAATAAAAATTTTTTTAAAATGAAAAATATTCTATTTGGGATTTATTAATGTCCAATTTAAACGTTTACTCTAATTATTTCGTATGTGAATATTTGTCCTTTACTATGTGTATGTACGTGGCCATAATATATAATGATCTCTCATCAGGTGGTCTAGTTAGTTTTGTCTAGTTTTGTATAAGTATTGAAGGAGTCAGATTGTTTAACCGGTAAAAGTAAAACAAATGCCTAATTATCTTTTATGGCTATGGATGAAGACATATAATTGACCATAATTAAGATATTTGTTGAGTATTTGAATGTGACAAATAAATGAATAGCAGCAGATATGATACGGTTGTAGACCTCTAGTGGAACAATACCAACTGGGGCAGAAATGATCAAACTTTAATGTCCACTTTAGACTCATTAATCACCTAAGAATAAAAGCGAAACATTCTCAAGGTTTGAGAAAGTCTTGGCTCCTTCACTCAAATAATCCCATACTTCTACATTGAGTTTTATTAATATTTAAAAAATATTATTAAATCATATTAAAATATTATTTATATATTAGTCATGTTTTAACAAATATTAAATATATTATATGTTACTAAAGAATTTTACTAATATTCTTTTAAATATTCAATAATATTTAATAAAAGTATTACAACATATATTCTATAGTAATATTATAAAAAATATTACAATAAACTTTATGGTAACACTTAGAAAAATGTCATAATAAATTTTTTTTAACACTTAAAAAAATGTTAAAATAAATATACTTTTGTAACACTTATAAAAATATATATATATATATATCACATATACAGTACAATAATAGAAGATTGAATTCATTTCAATTATTTTCACTGTTTTTGGATTCAATATGGTATCAGACGTTATTTTTTTCTCTCATCTTTCGCTTTCTTTCTCCTTCAATTTTCTTTCATTTTCCTTCATTTCCTCTGATTCTTTCTCTTCTTCCTCCATTTCTTTTCTTCCTCACACTCAGAACTCTCCCAATAAAGTTGATGAGAGCCTAATTTCTCCATATCAAACTTCATTATTTGAAGAAGTTAGGGTTCTGATCACGAGATCGAGTGTGAGAGACCGTTCTTTACTAAAGAACAAGTTTATTCATGGCAGATCCATTTTTCTTATCCTCTGCGGACCAACCAGGACTCACTCTGGTTACTCAACAACTCATCGAAGAGAATTATAACTCATGGAGTAGAGCCATGAAAAAGGCCTTCAACGCTAAGCGTAAGCTTGGATTCATCAATGGTTCGGTATTGCGTCCAGATCCTGAACTTGATGCCGAGCAATTTGAGACTTGGCAATGTGTGAATGACATAGTTAGCACCTAGATTCTCAATTCGGTCTCCAAAAAAATTGCAACATCCCTGGTTTATACTGATTCTACTGAAGAACTGTGGAATGATCTCAAAGAAAGGTTTCAACATGACAATGGTCCAAGAATTTTCAAACTCAAGCGAGACTTAGTGAACTTGCGTCAAGGTTCGATGACGATTTCACAATACTTTACAAAAATAAAAGTTCTTTGGGAAGAACTCAACTCATATCGTTCAATCCCTTGCAATTGTGCTGATTTGTGGCCGATGCAAGCTTTTCTCCAAGACGAGTACGTACACTGTTTCCTAATGGGCTTAGATGATTCCTATGCTCAGATTCGAGGACAGATTCTATTGATGGAGCCTCTACCATCAATCAACAAGGCCCTATCCTTAGTGGTCCAAGAAGAGAAGCATAGGGCGATTGGCGCTCCCTCACCCCCAACTCAACTCGCTTTCCTTGCAAGAAATCAGCATGTGCCTCCACAGTCTGGAAGAGGAAGAGGAAATGCGAAAAAGGATAGGCCTCTCTGTTCTCACTATGATATTCTCGGTCACACAATTGATAAGTGCTTCAAGCTTCATGGTTTTCTACCCAACTATAATAGAGACAGAGGTCCATCCATGCATGGTCTGAAGCAAGCAGCACACAATGTCATTGGAGGATAGTCTCAATTACCTCTAGATTCATCTTCAAATTTGACCTTAAATGCATCTCAGGTGCAGCAACTGATGCAGTTACTTAATAGTCAAAGACTTCAAGAATTTGCTTCAAATGCAACTACACAGGTAGTCACACCAGGAGGTATCGTTCTCAATGCCTCACTTACAAGGTCAACATTATCAAAACAAGATTGGATTCTAGATAGTGATGACACAATCCATATTGCATGTGATTTGTCTCTCTTTCAAACTATTCACACCTCCCAAAACTATTCAATTTCTCTTCCAAACAATGAACAGTTTCAAGCTAATTTCATAGGAATAGTAGTTATTAGTTCAAATATCACATTGAAAAATGTATTATATGTACCTGATTTTTGTGTCAACCTTTTGTCTGTCTCGGCCTTCCTTTCAAACACTACTCTTGACATCACTATTAGCTCATCTAATTTTACAATCCAAGATACCAAGATGTTAAAGAAGATTGGGAATGGTGAGCTGCATGAGGGACTCTACATCCTCAGAGAAACAACTCCCTCCAATCAATTGAAATTTGAATCTCACTCTATCAATTTGTGTAATTCCAAGCTTTGGCATGCACGACTGGGTCACGCTTCAAATAAAATCACCAAACATGTAACTTCTTCTTTCAATTTGTCACAAATAAATTCCCTAGAAGAGTCTAACTCTATAGGTTGTCACATATGTCCTCTTGCAAAGTTTAGAAAGCTTTCTTTTGAATCAAATAATAATTTGTCACCAAATTCTTTTGACCTTGTACATTGTAATATTTGGGGACCATATCATTTTCTACATATAATGAAAAGAGATATTTCTTAAGCTTAGTTGATGATGCTACAAGATTTTGCTGGTTATACTTGTTACAACATAAATCTGAAGCTGCAGGTTGTATAAAAGCATTTTATGCAATAATAGAAACTCAATTTAGCAAGAAGATCAAATGCTTCAGGTCCGATAATGCAAAGGAGTTGGCAGTAACTGATTTTCTGCAGGAAAAGAGTGTGTTACATCAATTCTCCTATCCATACCGACCACAACAAAATGCGGTGGTAGAAAGAAAATACCAACACCTACTCAACGTTGCCTGAGCTTTATATTTCCAATCACAAGTTCCAATTACCTTTTGGGGAGAATGTGTGTCCACTGTAGCCTTTCTAATCAATAGAACACCGAGTCCACTCCTCAAGATAAAATCTCCATTTGAATTGTTATTTGAAAAGTCCCCAACTACAAGGCAATGAAGATTTTTGGATGTCTTGCCTATGCTGCCACCAATACCAGTTCTAGATCAAAGTTTAACCCTAGAGCAGATCCAGCCGTGTTCTTGGGTTATCCACTTGGCTACAAAGGTTATAAGCTTTACAATCTACGAACCAAACAATTCTTCATATCAAGGGATGTGATATTTCATGAGGACACCATGCCTTTTGCTCAAAGCCCTCATACTTAACCCAGCAATGACATCTTCTTTGACTTTGTCCTCCCCAATCCAACATTAGATTCTGAACCGTTGCCTAATGCTCCAACAATTCTAACCGTACATGAGATACCTCAACCATCAACCACAACCAATAATCAATCACAAATTCTTCCTCTTATAGAAAACCAAATCACACATTCTACTTCCATTCAACCTAGAAGATCGACCAGGACTAAACATACTCCTTCCTACCTTCATGACTACATTTGTCATACTAAATCTCCTTAGCCGATTTCAAATTTTATCAGCAACCATAGATTGAAACACACTTATCATAATTCCATTTACCAAGCCAATCTTATTCCAGAACCACAATTTTACCATCAAGCAGTTAAACATGAAAAATGGAGGACTGCAATGAAAGAAGAACTTGAAACTTTGGAGGCCAACAACACTTGAAAATTGGTTTCTTTACCACCCACCAAAGTTGTCATAGGATGCAGATGGGTTTACAGGGCCAAACTAAAAGCTGATGGCAGTTTAGAAAGGTACAAAGCAAGGTTAGTAGCCAAGGGATACACACAGAAAGCAGGAATCGATTTTAAATATACCTTTAGCCCTGTGGCTAAAGTCACCACTGTACGATTTCTGTTAGGCATTGCAACAGTGCGTAAATGGCATTTAATCCAATTGGACATCAACAATGCATTTCTCAATGGGGATTTGGATGAAGAGGTATATATGGAAGTTCCAATGGGGCATCCCGAACGCAAGAAAGGCCTTGTATGTAGGCTTACAAAGTCACTTTATGGGCTCCGACAGGCTTCGAGGCAATGGTTCCACAAATTCTGCTAAACTCTTAAGCAAAATGGTTTCACTCAATGCAAGAGTGACTACTCCTTGTTCTCAACAGGTTCTGGTGATTTTTAAACCTTCCTATTAGTATATGTAGATGACATCATAATTGGGGGAGCTAACCTTGATATGGTGACCAAAGTTCAATTAAAGCTGCAATCCATTTTTAAACTCAAAATATTGGGGGACTTGAAATTCTTTTTAGGCCTGGAACTTGCCAAATCTTCTCAAGGGATTTCACTCACACAGCGCAAGTATACACTCTCTTTGCTCGATGACATCAACCTCTTAGACTGCAAGCCGGCAACAGTTCCTATGGATGCCAATCTCAAATTAAGAGCTAAAGAAGTTGACCTAATCCCTGATGCTTTTGCGTATAGGAGGCTTATTGGTCGCCTCATGTACCTCACTATCTCCCGGCCAAACATCACCTTTGCTGTCACTAAACTGGCCCAAGTCATGTCTGATCCGCGGATGCCTCATTTACAAGCTGCTCACCAAGTATTAAGGTACCTTAAGAATGCACCAGGCCATGGGATTCTGTTTTTAGCTGCTTTCTGATGCACGAAATTGTGATCATCAATGGCGCCATCAACATGGTACGCACAATTGTAATATCAACTATTTATCACAACTTCGCACAACTAACCAGCAAGTGTACTGGGTCGTCCAAGTAATAAACCTTACGCGAGTAAGGGTCGATCCCACAGAGATTGTTGGTATGAAGCAAGCTATGGTCACCTTGTAAATCTTAGTCAGGCAGACTCAAATGGTTATGGATGATGTATGAATAAAACATAAAGATAAAGATAGAGATACTTATGTAATTCATTGGTGGGAATTTCAGATAAGCGTATGAAGATGCTTTGTCCCTTCCGTCTCTCTGCTTTCCTACTGTCTTCATCCAATCCTTCTTACTCCTTTCTATGGCAAGCTGTATGTAGGGTTTCACCGTTGTCAGTGGCTACCTCCCATCCTCTCAGTGAAAATGTTCAACGCACCCTGTCACGGCACGACTATCCATCTGTCGGTTCTAAATCAGGCCGGAATAGAATCCAGTGATTCGTTTGCGTCTGTCACTAACGCCCAACCCTCAGGAGTTTGAAGCTCGTCACAGTCATTCAATCATTGAATCCTACTCAGAATACCACAGACAAGGTTTAGACCTTC
>NC_029773.3:74858093-74858811 GCF_000817695.3 Arachis duranensis | reverse complement strand
GAATTGAATAGAAGAATAATAGTAATTGCATTAATACTCGAGGTACAGCCGAGCTCCACACCTTAATCTATGGTGTGTAGAAACTCCACCGTTGAAAATAAATAAGAACAAGGTCTAGGCATGGCCGTGAGGCCAGCCCCCAATGATCTAAAAATGATCAAAAGATCTAAAATAATCCAAAGATGAATATACAATAGTAAAAGGTCCTATATATAGAGAACTAGTAGTCTAGGGTTTACAAATCATGAGTAAATGACATAAAACTCCACTTCCGGGCCCACTTGGTGTGTGCTTGGACTGAGCATTGAAGCATTTTCGTGTAGAGACTTCTCTTGGAGTTAAACGCCAGCTTTTGTGCCAGTTTGGGCGTTTAACTCCCATTCTTGTGCCAGTTCCGGCGTTTAACGCTGGGCATTTCTAAGCTGATTTGGAACGCCAGTTTGGGCCATCAAATCTCGGGCAAAGTATGGACTATTATATATTGCTGGAAAGCCCAGGATGTCTACTTTCCAACGCCGTTGAGAACGCGCCAATTGGGCTTCTGTAACTCCAGAAAATCCACTTCGAGTGCAGGGAGGTCAGAATCCAACAGCATCTGCAGTCCTTTTTAGTCTCTGAATCAGATTTTTGCTCAGGTCCCTCAATTTCAGCCAGAAAATACCTGAAATCACACAAAAACACACAAACTCATAGTAAAGTCCAGAAAAATGAATTTTAA
>NC_029773.3:74857025-74857773 GCF_000817695.3 Arachis duranensis | reverse complement strand
TATGATGATTCTTGAACATAGCTACTTATTGAGTCTTGGCTGTGGCCTAAAGCACTCTGTCTTCCAGTATTACCACCGGATACATACATGCCACAGACACATAATTGGGTGAACCTTTTCAGATTGTGACTCAGCTTTGCTAGAGTCCCCAATTAGAGGTGTCCAGGGTTCTTAAGCACACTCTTTTTGCCTTGGATCACGACTTTATTTTTACCCTTGCCTTTTGGCTTTTTTTCTGCTTGCTTTCTCTCTCTTTTTTTTTTCGCACATAATTTCTCTTTTTTTTTGTATTCACTGCGTTTTCTTGCTACAAGAATCATTTTTATGATTTTTCAAATCCTCAGTAACATGTCTCCTTTTTCATCATTCTTTCAAGAGCCAACATTCATGAACCACAAATTCAAGATACATATGCACTGTTTAAGCATACATTCAGAAAACAAAAATATTGCCACCACATCAAAATAATTAATCTATTATAAAATTCAAAATTCATGCAATTCTTTTCTTTTTCAATTAAGAATATTTTTCATTCAAGAAAGGTGATGGATTCATAGGACATTCATAACTTTAAGGCATAGACACTAAGACATTAATGATCATGTAATAAGACACAAACATGGATAAACATAAGCATAATTTTCGAAAAACAAGAAAATAAAGAACAAGGAAATTAAAGAACGGGTCCACCTTAGTGATGGCGGCTTGTTCTTCCTCTTGAAGATCTTATGGAGTGCCTGAGCTCCTG
>NC_029773.3:74855484-74856810 GCF_000817695.3 Arachis duranensis | reverse complement strand
AATCATGATGCTATGAATCATGATAGCCCGGTCTATGGTAACTTCGGACCGGTTGCTAGTGGGAATGATTGAGCGTTGGATAAACTCCAACCATCCCCTAGCCACAGGCTTAAGGTCATGCCTTCTCAATTGAACCGGCTTTTCTCTTGAATCTCTCTTCCATTGGGCGCCCTCTTCACAAATGACTGTGAGGACTTGGTCCAACCTTTGATCAAAGTTGACCCTTATAGTGTAAGGATGTTCATCTCCTTGCGTCATGGGCAAGTTGAATGCCAACCTTACATTTTCCGGACTAAAATCCAAGTTTTTCCCCTGAACCATAGTAAGCCAATTCTTAAATCCAAGTATTTCCCCCGAACCATAGTAAGGTAATTCTTTGGATTCGGGTTCACACTTTGATCATGGTTCTTGGTGATCCATGCATTGGCATAGAACTCTTGAACCATTAAGATTCCGACTTGTTGAATGGGGTTGGTAAGAACTTCCCAACCTCTTCTTTGGATCTCATGTCGGATCTCCGGATATTCACTCTTTTTGAGTTTGAAAGGGACCTCGGGGATCACCTTTTTCAGGGCCACAACTTCATAGAAGTGGTCTTGATGCACCCTTGAGATGAATCTCTCCATCTCCCATAACTCGGAGGTGAAAGCTTTTGCCTTCCCTTTCCTCTTTCTAGAGGTTTCTCCGGCCTTGGATGCCATAAATGGTTATGGAAAAACAAAAAGCAATGCTTTTACCACACCAAACTTAAAAGGTTTGGTCGTCCTCGAGCAAAAGAAGAAAGAAGATAGAAGAAGAAGAAGAAATGAAAGAGAAGAAAGTGGCTTTGTGGTTCGGCCAAGGGGGAGAAGTAGTGTTTAGGTTATGTGAAATTGAATGAGTGAAGATGGGTCTATATAGGAGTGGAGAGAGGGGTAGGGTTCGGTTATGGGAGGGTGGGTTTGGGAGGGAAAGTGTTTTGAATTTGAATGGTGAGGTAGGTGGGGTTTTATGAAGGATGGATGTGAGTGGTGAAGAGAAAGATGGGATTTGATAGGTGAGGGGTTTTTGGGGAAGAGGTCATGAGGTGATTGGTGAATGGGTGAAGAAGAGAGAGAGTGGTGGGGTGGGTGGGGATCCTGTGGGGTCCACAGATCCTGAGGTGTCAAGGAAAAGTTATCCCTGCACAAAGTGGCGAGCAAAATTGCTCTTCATGCAAATTCTGGCGTTAAACGCCGGGCTGGTGCCCATTTCTAGCGTTTAACGCCAAATGCTTGCCCTTTTCTGGCGTTTAACGCCAGTCTGGTGCCCCTTTCTGGCGTTAAACGCCCAGAATGGTGCCAGACT
>NC_029773.3:74854667-74854977 GCF_000817695.3 Arachis duranensis | reverse complement strand
CACCTCAAAGATCCCTAGCTTCTCCATTACAGAGAGAGGCATGAGGTTTACACTTGACCCTAGGTCACACAAGGCCTTCTTCAAGGTTATGGTGCCTATGGTACAAGGTATTGAAAACTTCCTAGGATCTTGTCTCTTTTGAGGTAATTTCTGCCTAGACAAGTCATCCAGTTCTTTGGTGAGCAAAGGGGGTTCATCCTCCCAAGTCTCATTATCAAATAACTTGTCATTTAGCTTCATGATTGCTCCAAGGTATTTAGAAACTTGCTCTTCAGTGACATCTTCGTCCTCTTCAGAGGAAGAATACTCA
>NC_029773.3:74854189-74854477 GCF_000817695.3 Arachis duranensis | reverse complement strand
CAAATTCGGCCATGTTGATGGCCTTGCACTCTCCTTTTGGATTTTCTTCTGTATTGCTTGGAAGAGTACTAGGAGGGAGTTAGTAATTTTCTTGCTCAGCTGACCCACTTGTGCCTCCAAGTTTCTAATGGAGGACCTTGTTTCAGACATGAAACTTTGAGTGGTTTTGATTAGATTAGAGACCATGGTTGCTAAGTCAGAGTGGTTCTGCTTAGAATTCTCTGTCTGTTGCTGAGAAGATGATGGAAAAGGCTTGCCATTGCCAAACCTGTTTCTTCCACCATTATT
>NC_029773.3:74852529-74854138 GCF_000817695.3 Arachis duranensis | reverse complement strand
ACATTCATTCATGTGTCTTAAGGATCTTCAAGTAATTCTTGATGATTTCTTACTCTGATCTTTGAATTCTTTTGACTTGAGTGTTTATGTGTCTCATTAGTGTCAGCAGTATACAAACTGCTAAGTTTGGTGTCTTGCCTCCTTAGTACTGCTTGGTGCATTTTGCATTCCAAACAGACTTTGAGAAATCATATTGACTTGCTGGGTCAATATTTTGTTCTGAGCCAATATGGCATTCAGAGTATCAATCTCAAGAACTCCTTTCTTCTGAGTTGTCCCATTGTTCACAGGGTTCCTTTCAGAAGTGTACATGAATTGGTTATTTGCAACCATTTCAATTAGTTCTTGAGCTTCTGTAGGCATCTTCTTCAGATGAAGAGATCCTCCAGCAGAGCTATCCAAAGACATCTTGGACAGTTCAGACAGACCATCATAGAAAATACCTATGATGCTCCATTCAGAGAGCATGTCAGAAGGACACTTTCTGATTAATTGTTTGTATCTTTCCCAAGCTTCATAGAGGGATTCTCCTTCCTTCTGTCTGAAGGTTTGGACTTCCACTCTAAGCTTACTCAATTTTTGAGGTGGAAAGAACTTTGCCAAGAAGGCATTGACTAGCTTTTCCCAAGAGTTCAGGCTTTCTTTAGGTTGTGAATCCAACCATGTTCTAGCTCTGTCTCTTACAACAAAAGGGAATAGCATAAGTCTGTAGACCTCAGGGTCAANCTCAAAGTTGTTTGCTCCAATGGCAGGGATAGAGATGCTTCTCCCATAGAAGTCGGGAGTAGGTGCAGTAAAGTCACCCAGCACCTTCCTTGCATTGTTGGCATTGTTGTTGTTTTCGGCTGCCATGGGTTCTTCTTCTTTGAAGATTTCTGTTAGGCCCTCTACAGAGAATTGTGCCTTAGCTTCTCTTAGCTTTCGCTTCAAGGTCCTTTCAGGTTCAGGGTCAGCCTCAACAAGAATGCTTTTGTCTTTGCTCCTGCTCATATGAAAGAGAAGAAAACAAGGAAATATGGAATCCTCTATGTCATAATATAGAGATTCCTTGAGGTGTCAGAGGAAAAGAAAAATAGAAGGAAGAGGTAGAAAATTCGAACTTATCAAGGAAGATGGAGTTCGAATTGTGTATTAAGGAATAGTGTTAGTCCATAAATAGAAGGATGCGAGAAGAGGGGAATAAATTTTCGAAAATAATTTAAAAAGAGTTTAAAATCATTTTGAAAAACTTTAATTGATTTTTGAAAACCAAGATTGAGAAAGAAGTAAAGTGATTTTTGAAAAGGATTTTGAAATTAGAAATAAAAAAGATTTGATTGAGAACTATTTTGAAAAAGATGTGGTTAAGAAGATATGATTGGTTTTAAAAAAATGTGATTGAGAAGATATGATTTGAAAAACATTTTTAAAAAGATTTGATTTTAAAAATTAATAACTTGGCTAACAAGAAAAGATATGATTCAAACATTAAACCTTCCTCAACAGAAAAGGCAACATACTTGAAATGTCGAATCAAATCATCAATTGATAGCAAGTATCCTTGAAAAAGGAAAGAAATTGATTTTGAAAAAGATTTGATTTTGAAAAGATTTTGAAAACTTAAAAAAAA
>NC_029773.3:74851258-74852376 GCF_000817695.3 Arachis duranensis | reverse complement strand
CCCAAACTACTACCCTTTTGGGCGTTAAACGCCCAGCCAGGCACCCTGGCTGGCGTTTAAACGCCAGTTTGCCCTTCTTCACTGGGCGTTTTGAACGCCCAGCTTTTTCTGTGTAATTCCTCTGCTGAATGTTCTGAATCTTCAATTCCCTGTATTATTGACTTGAAAAGACACAAATTAAAAATATTTTTGGATTTTTAATAATGAAAAACAATCAAAATGCAACTAAAATCAAATAAATAATGCATGCAAGACACCAAACTTAGTAGTTTGTATACTACTGACACTAACAAAATGAGAATGCACATGAGACACATAAACACTCAAGTCAATAGAATTCAAAGATCAGAGCAATGAAATTATCAAGAACAACTTGAAGATTAATGAAGACACATGCATGAATGCAAGAAGAACAGGAACATGCAATTGACACCAAACTTAAAATGAGATTCTAGACTCAACAAGAAACATAAAATATTTTTGGTTTTTATGATTTTGTAATTTTTTTGTGGTTTTTCGAAAATTAAGTGGGAAAGAAAATAAAGATATCAAAATTCTTAATGAGAATTCCAGGAATCATTGCAATGCTAGTCTAAGACTCCGGTCCAGGAATTAGCGGTCCAGGGATCAAACATGGCTTCATAGCCAGCCAAGCTTTCAAAGAAAGCTCCGGTCTAAAACACTAGACATGGCCAATGGCCAGCCAAGCCTTAGCAGATCACTGCTCCAACAGCAAGATTGATAGAAATCAACAAGCTCTTGTGATGATAAGTTGAAACCTCGATCCAATAAAATTAGACATGGCTTCACAGCCAGCCAGACTTCAACAGATCATCATGAAACTCTAGAATTTGTTCTTTAAGAATTTTGAAAAATACCTAATCTAAGCAACAAGATGAACCGTCAGTTGTCCATACTCAACAATCCCCGGCAACGGCGCCAAAAACTTGGTGCACGAAATTGTGATCAATACTTTTTGCAACTCAAATAATCCCCGATAATGAATCCAAAAACTTGGTGTTCAATACCATGGCATAAACACAACTTCGCACAACTAACCAGCAAGTGTACTGGGTCATCCAAGTAATAAACCTTACGCGAGTAAGGGTCGATCCCAC
>NC_029773.3:74849222-74850426 GCF_000817695.3 Arachis duranensis | reverse complement strand
ACGCCGGTTTGGGCCATCAAATCTCGGGCAAAGTATGGACTATCATATATTGCCGGAAAGCCCAGGATGTCTACTTTCCAACGCCGTTGAGAGCGCGCCAATTGGGCTTCTGTAGCTCCAGAAAATCTACTTCGAGTGCAGGGAGGTCAGAATCCAACAGCATCTGCAGTCCTTTTTAGTCTCTGAATCAGATTTTTGCTCAAGTCCCTCAATTTCAGCCAGAAAATACCCGAAATCACAGAAAAACACACAAACTCATAGTAAAGTCCAGAAAAGTAAATTTTAACTAAAAACTAATAAAAATATACTAAAAACTAACTAGATTATACTAAAAACATACTAAAAACAATGCCAAAAAGCGTATAAATTATCCGCTAATCACTTTCCAACTCACCCTATCCATATATTCTGATGCTGATTAGGGTAGTTGCCTCGACACAAGGCGATCAACTACAGGCTACTATGCCTTTCTAAGTGACTCTCTCATTACTTGGAAGAGCAAGAAGCAGATAGTAGTTTCCAGGAGCTCCACCGAAGCCGAATATAGGTCCATGGCTCATGCTAGCTGTGAGGTTATTTGGTTAATTGGCTTACTTCAATTTTTTCAAGTCCAAGTCGATTCGGCTAGGTTATTTTGCGACAACATCTCTGCTCTTCAATTGGCATCGAACCCCACCTTTCATGAGAGATCCAAGCATGTTGAAATTGATTGCCACTTTATCCGTGAGAAGATTGAAGCTAGCACCATCAGATTGATTCATGTACCTACTAAACATCAACTAGCTGATATTCTAACTAAAGCTCTCCCTCCGCCTCAATTTCACTTTCTTTTGTCCAAGTTAGGAACATATAATTTGTATGCTCCAACTTGAGGGGGAATGTTAGTGTTAAGTTGTTATTTATATAGTTCACAAGTGAATAAAATTTTCTGTATTGTAGTATTGTCTAGACCAGCAAATACACCAGCAATTACACCTTTGTATATATATATCACATATACAGTACAATAATAGAAGATTGAATTCATTCCAATTATTTTTGCTGTTCTTGGATTCAATAAGTATATGTACCAAGATACGAGAATGGATTTTTTTTATTTTTTTATTTAAAAAGTAAAGTGTGATTTTTAATATTTTTAATTTTATTTATAAAATTAATAATAAAAGATCATATTTTATTTTTTTAAGAAAAAAAAATTAAGAGA
>NC_029773.3:74811310-74849128 GCF_000817695.3 Arachis duranensis | reverse complement strand
AATTTGGATAAATATAATTTAAATTAATAATTTAATTCAATCTAATAAAAATAAATGTACTTATATTGTACCAGTATGTTTATTTGTGTTGGATTAAATGTACTCATATTAATTAGGAGAAGAAGGTAATTAATTTAAGAATGTAAGTGCCGTTGTGAAATAAATAAAGAAGATGTTTTAAATATAAAATAAAGATATGTAATTAGAAAAATCTAATATTAATATAATTAACTCGATAAAATAATTTATATATTTATATGCAATAACATAAAGATAGATAGAGAGATATTATTAATAGTGTGTAAAGAGAGAAGATAATTTTATTGCTGTAAAGAGAGAGAGAAAGGGGAGTATTTGTAATTGTGTGTAAAATCCATTTGCCTCGTTCATATTTTTATAGGCAAAAAAATTATACTTTTCAAACTTTATTAATTGTACTTTGTCATGAGAATTTGCTCTTTTCAGCATAGGAAATCAGATCCACCCATAAATGAGCATCCATCCTTATCCATCCTTGTTGTAACACTCCCCCCTTGGATGCTTATTTAGGAATATGTCTCATTAAAATCTTACTAAAGAAAAACCCAGTTTTTATAATTGTTGGAATCTCTTCAAGAGTCCCAATGATATTTAAATCATCAACGTACACAGCAATTATAATGAATCCAAATGCAGAATTCTTTATGAAAACACATGGACATATATCATCATTCTTGAATCCATTTTTGGCCAGATACTCAGTAAGACAATTATACCACATTCGTCTAGATTTCTTCAGACCATATAAAGATCTTTGCAATTTGACTGAGTATAACCCTTGCGAATATTCATTGAATGGGTTAGATATCTTTAGTCCTTCAGGGACTTTCATATAGATATCCCGATCTAATAAGCCGTATAAATAGGCTGTTATCACATCCATTAAATGCATATGCAGTTTATGATATGCAGATAAACTGACCAAATAACGTAATGTTATCGCATCCACTACAGGGGAATACGTTTCTTCATAATCTATACCGGGCCTTTATGAAAAACCTTGTGCCACAAGTCGGATTTTGTAGCGCACAACTTCATTTTTCTCATTTCATTTTCTCGCAAATACCCATCGGTATCCAACAGGTTTTACATCTGCAGGTGTACGGACTACAGGTCTAAAGACTTCACATTTTGCAAGTGAGTCTAATTCAGTCTTCATGGCTTCTTCCCATTTTGGCCAATCATTTCTTTGTCGACATTCTTCGACTGATCTTCGCTCAAGATCCTTATTTTCATGCATGATATTTAATGCCACATTATATGCAAATATTTCATTGACAATTGTCTTATTTCGGTCCCATTTTTCTCCTGTAAAGACATAATTTATCGAGATCTCATTATTTTCACAATTTTCAGGTACCTGAACGTCTTCTGGCGTTAAAACTAAATCAGAATTTTGGACAACTACAGGTGTCTCTACTATGTCATTTTCAATAGGAATATTATTTACCTCTTTTTGCTTTCGAAGATTTTTGTCTTTGGAACTGACAGGCTTACTACGCTTCTGGCGTGTATTTACTTCGGTGGCAATTTGTCCAACTGGGACATTAATTTGAATTCGGGCATTTTCCGCTGGTATATATGACTTGGTTATCCTCTTTGTATCAGAAAATGCATCAGGCAATTGTGAATGAGCATTATCAAGACGAATTGCTTTAATTTGATTTTCTGGAAATTGTGCTTTTAATCGAATAATTTGAGCCAGTAATCTCGCAAACGCCAGGTTATGACAAGATAATAAGTACACATGTGACCATCTCGAAGATGCGTCTATTAGGACTATAAAATATCTAAAAGATCTACATGGTGAATGAATAGGTCCACATATATCACCTTGAATCCTTTTTAGGAATTCAAGAGACTCAAATCCAATCTTTACTGGTGATGGCCTTAAAATTAACTTCCCTTGAGAACAGGCAGCACAACAAAATTCACTAGATTTAAGAATCTTTTAGCTCTTTAGTGAATGCCCATGGGAGTTTCAATAATTCTCCGCATTATGGTTGTTCCCGGATGACCCAATCTATCATGCCAAGTTATGAATTCATTTGAGCTAGTAAACTTCTGGTTTACAGTGACATGTGATTCAATTGCACTAATCTTGGTATAATACAACCCAGATGAAAGTGAGAGCAACTTTCTACTATAACCTTTTTATTTAAATCATGAGTTGTGATACATAAATACTCATGACTTCACTCATTCATAGTCTCAATATGATATCCATTTCAGCGAATATCTTTAAAGCTCAACAAGTTTCTTCGAGACTTGGTAGACAATAGTGCATTATTTATTATGAATTTTGTTCCTCCGGAAAACAAAATTATAGCTCTTCCAGAGCCTTCAATCACATTGTCTGATCCAATTATAGTATTAACACATTCTTCTTTTGGCACAAGATGGGTAAAATATATATATCACTTTTGAGAATAGTGTGCGAACTTGCACTATCCGCAAGGCATACATCTTCATTATATATTCTTGCCATTTTCTTCAAAGACAAATAATAATAAAATGAGTAGTATGCAAAGTTAAATTGAATACTTGATCAAAATTATTTTTCACTGTAAATAAAAATAATGTCATATAGTAAAATTTTATTTTAAAACATGACACATTTAATGATTTCAAAATTCATAAACATTAATATTTCATTATTTATATACATCATTTTTGAAACTTAAATACATAGAAAATAAAACTTAACAATAAGTTCTTTACATTATTTATTTACATGGATACTTAACAATTACACACATTAAACTATTCCATCATTGATCAGATGACCACTATTTCCTTCAGGATCCTCAAAGAAATCAGATACATCATAATGAGTGGTGAAATTTTTAGCATCATTTGAAACGAAATTCGACACTTTTTCCTTGTCGTCCTTTTTCAAAGATGCCTGGTAAAGATCGTCTAGGTGCCTTGGTGTACGACAGGTACGTGACCAATGGCCCTTTCCACCATAATGGAAACATGTATCCTCTGTTGATTTATTTTGCCGGATATTTCTTTCTTTATCCCACTTCTGGTGAGATCCTCTCTTTTGAATATAATTCCTTTTCCTTCCATAATTTTTCTTGTTATTAAAAGCTTGCCATTTACCTCTTTTGGAGTAATGATTTGCCGCATTTACTTCAGGAAATGGGGTGACGCCAGCAGAGCGCGCTTCATGATTCTTTAAAAGCAACTCATTGTTGCGTTCAGCAACAAGAAGGCAAGAAATTAACTCAGAATATTTTTTAAACCCTTTTTCTCGATACTGCTGCTGCAGGAGCACATTCGAGGCATGGAAGGTTGAGAAAGTTTTCTCCAACATATCATGATCAGTTATCTTTTCCCCACATAATTTCATTCGTGAGGTGATTCAAAACATTGCAGAATTATATTCATTTATGGATTTAAAATCTTGTAGACGCAAGTGCGTCCATTCATATCGAACTTGAGGAAGTATTACCATTTTTTGATAATTATACATTTCTTCAAGGTCTTTCCAAAGATCTGCAAGATCTTTTAATGTGAGATATTCATTTTTCAATCCTTCGTCAAGATGACGACGAAGAAAAATCATGGCTTTGGCTTTATCCTTCTGGAATGTATTATTTTCAGCCTTAATGGTATCTCCAAGATCCATTGAATCAAGATGGATTTCAGCATCTAGTATCTATGATAAATAATTGTTTCCAGATATATCAAGAGCATTGAATTCAATATGAGAGAGTTTCGACATAATAAAAATTTGTTACCTGAGTCTTCCTAAAAATTTGATCAGAGTCTCGTGCTGATAATGTGTTGTGAAATAAATAAGGAAGATGTTCTAAATATAAAATAAAGATATGTAACTAGAAAACTCTAATATTACTATAATTAACTCGATAAAATAATTTATATATTTATATGCAGTAATGTAAAGATAGATAGAGAGATTATTAATAGTGTATAAAGAGAGAAGATATTTTTATTGCTGTAAAGAGAGAGAAAGTGGAGTATTTGTAATTGTGTGTAAAATTCATTTTCCTCGTTCATGCTTTTATAGGCAAACAAATTTTACTTTTCAAACTTTATTAATTGCACTTTTTCATGAGAATTTGCTCTTTTCAGTATAGGAAATCAGATCCACCCATAACTGAGCATCCATCCTTATCCATCTTTGTTGTAACAAGTGCTTTCAATTTTGCTAGTAGAGAAAGTACAATCGCGCACTTTCTATTATTCTTGGATTTTGCAGCCAGTAACCGTGCAAATCTTGTAATATGCAATTTTGCTCTTTGTGCTAGCAAAATCATACCTAAATATTTAAAATGGTAAAATTTAAAAAATATATTTAATTGAGTAAATAATTAATTTTTTTATTTAAATAAAAAAACCCATTCCCATTCCCATGACCCATGTAATTTATGAATGTCTTTTTAGAGTTAGTAGTTTGAAAATTTTTTAATTCTTTAAAAGGGTTAATCACCAAAAATGTTTCCAAAATATTTAGACATTGAAAAAATGGTTACTATTTTTATTATCAACAAAAATATCCTTAATTAATCTAAAACGTGCCGAAACTATCCATCTGTAAATGTAGATATAAATCCATTAATATTTTAGTGTGCTGTGACAAACAGAATAACCTATGTGACAAACAAGAGGATTATGTGGCCGTTTGTTTTGATTCCCAAGTTAAAACTCTAAATCTCAATTTCCTCTTACTTTCTTTTCTCTTCTCTATTCTCTGATGTCTCCTCTCCTTCACTCACCCTCTAACTCACTCACGTAATAGCTATCGACAAACTATCACTGCTGCAACTCCATCCCCCTTTATTTTATCTCCTTCTATTCTTCTCTCACTCTCTCACTCTCTCTCTCTCTCTCTAAATTTAATTTCCCCTCAGAATAAATAAAAGAAATAAAAAAGTGGTGAGAAACAGAATTGACACTCCTTTGGCAACTCCACTCACGAGGTGAGGAGAGGTTTCCAGATGGTGATGAAGGTGTAAGAAAGAGCAAGCCAGAGTAACAATCTTTGTTATTTCAGATTCACCATTTTTTACATCCTCCAAAGCATATGCGAAAGGGATCAACTCTCTCTCTCTGTCACTTTTAGGCCTGGCAGCATGGACCCTATCCGCGGGTACCCAACCCGACCAACCCTGGGTAGGGTTGAGCACGGAGCGGGTTAGCCTGCGGAGCGGGTAGGGTGCGGGTTGAGACTCAACCCTACCCGCACCCCCATAATATGTGTTTTATGTGTTTAAAAATGTTACATATGGGAGCTGAACCAAGGATCTTAGGCATGTGCAAAAGGTTCTTAGCCACTGAACCAAGGATACTTGTGTTATTTATGAGATATTTGTGTCATTATAATATTTTTTTTGTCAATCCGCGGGTAGGGTCAGATACCCGCGGGTTGAGCGCGGGTAGGGTTAGGGTTGGGTATTTCTCAACCCGCGGGTAGGGTTAGGGTCGGGTTCAGTCCCTACCCTACCCTACCCATTGCCACCCCTAGTCTCTTTGTCTTTCTCTCTCTGTCTCCCTCTCTCTCTCTGATGGATGTGACAAAATGGCAACATTGAAGGTTGGTAAAAAAAGAAGAAGATAAAATTTAATGAATACATAGAAATGACAAAGTGAATTAGTTATTTCTGTCTCACTATTTTCCACATGCAAGGACTTAGGCTTTCGAATTGAAAAGAACAATCATTCTATTGGTGCCAAAATAATTCTAAATGAATCAATTTATTAGTTAACTTTTAAGCAATTTTAATTTTTTCTTTTTTTTTGTGATTTTGAAGAAGACAGTGGCTATGTTGATGGTGAGGAGGTGAAAGAAGAAAAGCGAATGATAAAAAGTGAGAGAAGAAGAGAGGGAGAGGATAGATACAGAGGGGATAGAGTTACGATGGTGGTGGTTTGCAGTGACTTTGTCATGGTGGACAGAAGCGTTGGAGGTGGTGAGTGAGTGAGTTAAACAGTGAGTGAGGAAAAGGAGACATCACCCAAGAGAGAAGAAGATGAGAGGATACTAGAAATTTAGGGTTTTAAATTAGGATTAAAATAAAACGGGACATGTCATCCTTTTTGTTTGCCACATAGATCATTTTGTCTGCTACATTACACTAAAACGTTAAAGGACCTCTTATGTCTTTACGGATGGACAATTTTGGCATATTTTTAAATTAATTAAAGGTATTTATCAATAATAAAATAAAATGGGAGTCATTTTTGTCAGCACCAGAATATTTCAGGGACATTTTTTGTGGTTAAGCTTTCTTTGAAACTAAGGTCTTATCGTTGTCTTTTCTCTCTCCTTGTTGCTCTGCTAGGGCACAGTAGTGTAGTAAATAGTATCTATTATTTTCAAAATCGAGTTTCATTCACCTTAACATGGTGAAATGGAAGAAAATACACCAACAACTAAGAAAGATATAATAGCCACAAACAAATGATACAACAGTAAAAGAAGATTACATAGTGTACAAGGAAGATGACATAAAAAAAAGGTGCAGAAATATGAGCACAATTTAATAGGCAAACTAGTAACTGACAAATCCATCAACCCTCTATGGATCCAGAAAGCAATGTACGACATCTAAAGAAACTTAGAAGGTTTTAGCATGGTTGAGGTTCACCCAATATTTTATCAGTTCTTCTTTTAAAAAGAGACAAATTTAAAGAAAATATTGAAAGGTAATATTTGGACCTTTAGAAACTCATGGTTACTGATAAAGAAACAAAAAAGAGGAACATATCCAGCTGAGATAGATTTTTCAAATGTGAAAGTTAAACTCCAAATTTGGAATATGCTAAAACACTGCAAAATAGCAATGTTGGAGAGGAAGATAGCAAGTCAAATTGATGAAGAAAAGGATTATGGTATCTACACAGCAAGGCCGGGATAAGGATGCTTTATAAAAGCAACCATACATATGAAGTATTACTGTGGAAAGTAGGTCAAATAAAAAATATTGGGTGGGCTTTAGATATGAAAAGCTACCTACTTTCTGCTACTTCTGTGGGGCAATAGGACACGATGAGAAAATTTGTGATAAGATAGAAGAAGAAGGACAAAAAAACAGAGGAAACTCCAAGAAACTGGGAGCATGGCTGAAGGTAGAAATCATAGGAACTCAAATGGACCAGAGAAAAACTAAAAAGTGTTTAACCAACCCACTTTTAAGCACACAAATAGAGAAAATTCAATCCAAAGGACAAGGAAACCTCATCAAGATACTGACAAACTAAAAGGAGAGCCAACAACTAAACTAAATCTAAAAGCAGTAAACCCATAACAAAAGGAACAAATGAAAGAGAAAGGAAAGAAGAAAGCAACTAGCATAGAAGAAAATACTGATAAAGTCAGCAACCTCTAAAAAGAAAAATATAAAGAAAATGAGTCAGTAGAGAACCGAAAAAAAAATAGGAGATAACAAAACCAATGCAATAAATAAATTAGAACCATATTAAAAGAGGAGACAGCAAAAAAAATGGAAGAAAATGGCTAGAGAAACTCAAATAGCCACAAATTCACAAAATAACAAAATATTAGAAGCAAGAAAGAGGAAGTTAGAAGAAGACCCAAGCATGGAGATTGAAGAGAACGAGCTGTCTAATAAGAAGTAATAAATAGAGACAGACACTGATCAGGCAGACATTGTGGAGCAGCCCTGCCACCACAGATAAAGCTCTTAAGTTGGAACTATTGTGAGCTTGGAAACTCATGGGCAATTAGAGCTTTAAACAAGCTCTTAAAATAGAAAGTTTCCAACCTTATTTTTCTCATGAAAACAAAAATAAAAGTAATAGAAATTAATAGACTTCGATATAAAAATAGTCTTAAGAATGTGATGGGCCTAGACTTTGAAGTGGAAGGGAAGCATAGAGCTGGAGGACTGACAATTTTGTGGGATAATTCAATCATCCAAGATATTTTATCCATGTCTCAGAACCATATAGATATGATAATCAAGACAGAAGGAGATATGCGACTGTGGAGAATCAAAGGATTTTTTGGTTGTCCAGATCCTACAAACAAACAAACAAAAATCATGGAATTTATTGTGCACACTTGGACAAGCTCAAAATATGTTGTGGCTAGTCTACATGGACTTCAACCAGGTTTTAGAGCAAAAAGATAAAAAAAAAAGGGATTGTCGGTGACATACGCGTATGTCAAAGGTTTTCAATAAGCTCTCCAAATGAATCAATTATTGGATTTGGACTTTGTTGGACATGAATTCACATGGAGAAACAACAAAGTAGGATATCAAACATCCAAGAGAGACTAGACAGAGCGATGGCAAATATAGATTAAAAGGAGGCCTTTCTAGAAGTAATTGTTCAACACTTACAAAGGTACTATTTTGACCATTGTCCTATTATTATAGATGTTACAAGTGAATCCAGAAAGAGTAAAAAAGACCATAACTTTTTCAGATTCAAAGAGAGATGACTAAGAAAATCAGAATGTTTGGAAATTATGAGAAGATTTTGAATAAAAACTATAACCACATAGAAAAAATAGAAAATTGTGACAAAGTACTAGATGATTGGGGATATATTAAGTTTAGAGAACTACCAAAAGCAATTAATGAGAAGCAGCAATACTTAGACTACCTCACAATACTCTTCCAAACAGATGAAATTTTACTAAATTTAAAAAGAACTCAAACAAAACTAGATAATATCCTTTACCAAGAGTGAATCGGTTGGGCACAAAGATCTTGGGCAGATTTGACTAAAAGCGGAACATAAAAACACAAGATTTTTCTATCAAAAAGTCTCACAAAAAAATAAGAGAAACAGAATTAAAAGAATCTCAGATGGTGCAAACACAATTTTTAAGTAGAGAAGATACAAAATATAATAGTAAAATTTTACAAAGAGCTGTTCAAGGTAGAGGATATGGATGAAATAGAGCAAACAGTGAAGGTGGTAAGAGGGAGAATTTTAGAGGATGATTTAAGGACTCTTCAAGAAGATTTTACAGCTAAGGAGGTTAAAGAAACCCTTAGTCAAATGCATGCCACAAAAGCACGAGGCCTGGATAGTATGCCGTTATCAGAAAATGTGGAATATAGTGGGTGACGAGACAACAAAATGGGTGCTAAATATTTTGAATGAAGGAACTGATCCAACAGAAATAAATAAGACTTTCTTTATGCCTAATCTCAAAGGTAAAATTCCTTAAACACACTAAAGAACAAAGACTTATTGCTTTATGTAATGTGCTTTTCAATATTGCTACAAAAACCATCAAATAGGCTCAAACTAATTCTACCTAACATAGTTAGAGAATTTCAAAGTGCCTTTATGTCTAGAAGGTTGATAATTGATAACGAATAATTGCTTTTGACATTTTTCACTTTATGAGGAAGAAGCAAAATGCACTAAAAGAGTATGTAGAAATGAAGTTGGATATAGCTAAGACATATGACTGTATAAAAAAGTTGTTTTTAACTGAGGTGATGAAAGTCATGAAATTTTCAACAAAATAGACAAATTTAATTTGGAAGTGCATCAGTACAGTGTCCTTTTCAATTCTCATCAATGGAGTACTCTAAGAGTTTCAAACCAACAAGAAGTATAAGGCAATAAAATCTTTTATCCCTTTACCTTTTTCTCATACGTGTAGAAGTACTTTTTGGCCTCTTAATTAGAGCACAAGAGAGAAAATCCATCCACAAAATTAAGATAGCCAAAAATGCACCAAATTTTTTTTATATTTTTTTTGCTGATGAGAACATCATATTTACAAAGGCAACAGATCAAGACATTAGGAAAGTGAGAGAAATTCTCAAAACTACCATTCTTAATAGTGTCATTATATTATTCTATAATGGGTAACATTCTAGCGCTAAAAATGCTAATGTGGTGCATTCTGGTGTCAATATGTATACCTCTCTTTTCTCAATTTATTTTTAAAAAATATCTTCTTTATAATTATATATGAAAACCATCATTTAATGCATAATTAGACTAATTATTATTTATTAATATTTTAATTATTTAATTATATTAATTATCAATTATTCTTTGTTAATAGGTTATATATAATATTTCTTTTGTGATTGATGAGTCTAAGTTTGAGAGTTAAAATATTTTGTTTAATTTTTTAATTTGTTATTCTTTTTTGATTACTTCATAGAATAAGAATATATTTTTCGTTTTTTATCGAAGTTGATCATTTTAAAGTACAAAATACAAATATTTTTTTATGTAGCCATTCTATTATTATTCTTTTGATAATTTGATAATTGTTCTTACTCAAACTTATCTTTTTTGTCTATCGAGCAATTGCTTCCAAGAAACTTTATAGGCTAAGTTCAAATTTCATCCGCTTCATGCTTTCTACGTCTATCCAAAATCTTCAAAATGGAGCATATAATGAGATTGAATTTTCTCCATTTAGGTTCAGTTTTGCTAGAACTGTGTCAAATTTGGAGATACAATTTCAAAGATTGATACTATATTTAAATTTTCTTCTTTTAAGATTTTTAATTCGTAATAAAAATATTTTTATAATATATTACAATTTTTTAGAAACTATCGGCCTTCTGGTGCATCAATACAATGCCATTGATGGAAATAAAGATCAATTTAGTTTTTTGATGTGACTATTCCATACCTTACCGTATTACATGAATAGCGGATGATGAAGCTTATTTAGCTAGAAGATGGTCTGCATTTGCACGGATTCTAAATGTTCAAGCTGATGATGTTGTTTCAATTGGGTGTCGTTACGAGAATGACTCTAATATGATGTGTCAAAGGACTAGAATAGCTTAATATTAGTATTTGATTAAATTAATTTTAAAAATTTTACAAGGACTTTATTGTGGCATTATTTTACAAGGATTCGCATATACAAAGCACAATAAAAAATCCAAAAGTATCCCTATTTTGAAAAAGGATATCTAAAAGAAGTGTTTATGTTATAACCAATATTGGCGTAGGTCAAAATAATATTGGGTTCATGTCTACCAGGCATAAATATAGAATTTACTCTATAATGCATGGATACTGACATGGACACAGAACATGACACGATATGAGAAACGCCGACACACGAATTTTAAAATCTTATAAAACACGGGATATGCATATATAAAAAACGATAAAGTATTTTTAAGAAAAATAGTAATGCTATTTTGATATTTTATTAATATTAAAATATAAATTAATTTTTAATTTTTTTAATATCTTATTTTAATTATATAAAATGTTTAAAATATTTTTTATTTTAATAAATAATAATATATACTATTTCTAAATTTATTACAAGAATATATGATAAGAATAAGGTTGAACACGATGACACGTGCTAGTATTTAGATGTGCCCAAATATGTCCAAAATTTTTTTATTTTTTATTAAAACACGGTTGGATACGATAGACACGCGTGTCGAACGAGTGTCCATGAGTGTCGTGTTCGAAATGTGTCCAACACGCAGACACGGCAACTCAGCGAAATATCCGTACTCCATAGGATTTCCTTCAGAAAGAATACGATTTTACATTCGATTAAAGATTTCTCAATCCCGATAAATTTGTTTTGCTTTGAACCGTATGAAGAAATACTAAAAAAAGAATACTCGCACTTGATAGGTAAAAATTGTATAATTCATATTAAAATTGTTGGTATCAGTTTATTTTAATAATTTTTAAGGTAATAACACTTTGTATTTTTAAAATTCTAAATGCAATAGACCTTTTAATAACTGGAAAATAAAATTGAGAAGTCTCTAATAAATTTGGAAGTCATATTTCTTTTGTTGTACTAGAACTTAATGAAATACAATAAGTTAAAAAATTGTGATAATTTTATTAATTTTGATTTCTAAATTTCTATAAGTTATTATATTTTTAACTATTTTGTCTTCATGTGATATAGGAATGGAACCAAATTGAGATGTACATTGTGAAAATATTTCACAAGATAGTTTGTTGAGTACATATAAAATTACCCAAATAGACAGTATATCATTATACTGCGATTTGGGAAGCTTAAGAGTTTTAACCATAAATACCTATTTTTTTATACATACATAACTATAAATTTTAAATAATATATTATTTTGTAACTTTTTTAGGAATGATGGGAGTTTCAAATGCTAATTATGGATCCACATTTTTTATTAATGGAGATTTTTAGAAAGTATAGGAATTTAGAAAAAGGTATTTGTTTGATTATTTGTCTTCCGAGATCTGATTTTGTCTGAGAGAATTGTTGGCCGCAACTTTTAGATGATATTCTGCATAGATATTGAAGCCATTTGAACATGAATGGTATAATTTTACTATCTTATTTGTATATTTCATAACCTCAAATAATATGTTATAGCTATGTATAGTTTGTTGACTTAACTTTTTTTAAACTATGATAGATTTTAATGTTGTCTGATGATATAAAAAATTTGTATTGTCAGACATAGAAGATATCATGCATTTTTATGGAAGGAGCTTGCAAGAATATTCTCTAATGCCAATCCCTTCTGATAGTAACTACTCATTGCAGAATGAGTGGCTAATAATAAAGAAATTCAAGTATGACAGACATCAATTAGACATGTTAACGCCATCAATGTTGTGCCACGGTAACTATGGAACAAAAGAAAGTTTACGACAGAATTATGAGGGTTGTGAACGAATCAAAGAAAAGATTTTTTTATGGTCACGGTGGTTATAGTAAAATGTTCATTTAAAACTTGATGTCAGGAAAAGTTAAGTCAGAAGATAAAATAATGATTAATGTGGCTTCCAGTGGAAAAACCTTGCTTCTCCTACCAAACGATAGGACTGCATACTCTAAATTCAAAATACCTCTAACTGTAGATGAATATTTTACGTCAAATATTCAACAGGACTCACCTCTTACCAAATTGTTGATAAGGACATATTTAATAATTTGGAACAAGGCACATATGCATGCTTAATAAGTATTGTTATGAGACACTAGATAAATGTTTGAGGGATATTATGAGACACGCATCTATTGTTAATGGCGAATGTCCATTCAGGAGGAAGATAGTTGTACTCGGTGGAGACTTTAGATAAATATTATCTATAATTGCAAAAGGAGCTTGATAGGATATAATGCACGTAACCACAAATTCTTTTTACCTTTGTGAGTTTGTTGAAGTTCTATGACTGTCATGGAACATGAGGTTAACTATGAGATGTGAAAATAAAAACCAACAAGAAATCAAAGAATTTAGTAATTGGTTGTTAAAAGTTGGTGATGGCCTAATAGAAAATAACCTAAATGGAGAATCAAAAATTGAGATTTCTATGGATATGATAGTTCCAGATTTCAAACAGGCATTTGATGAGTTAATCGATTTTGTCTTTCTGGACTTAGTGCATAGCTATTAGTAAAAATCTTAGACGTTGTTGACAAAATAAATAGTTAACTACTATCAATTATTCTTGGGAAAAAAAGGTGTATCTTGATTTAGACAATCTTTATGTTGAGGAAGGTAATATAGAAAGTCATTTAGAATTCTTTGGTTCAAAAGTATTCAATGCTCTTAATTGTTCTAGTCTTTCTCCTCGTAAGCTCACACTTAAGATTGGTGTTTCGGTGATGCTACTTAGGAACATAGATTAGTCAAATAACCTGTGCAATGGTACACGATTATAAGTTAAGAGACTTAAAAATCACTTGGTTGAATGAGAAATACTAACAAGGACTAAATAGGAGGAATTGCATTAATCCCAAGAATGAATATGGTTCAAAATAATGACAGCATTCCAATCAAGTTTCAGAGAGGACAATTTTCATTGATAATGTCTTTTAGTATGACAATCAACAAGGTTTAAGGACAGACGTTAAAAATTGTAGGTCTATACCTACCAAGATAGGTTTTTACACACTGATTGTGTTATATTTTGTAACACTCTCACTATTAGAATGTCACGCTTCTGGCTGCGCTACTCTGATAGCAAAAAGTATTATGACGACTTCATATATTTAATAATAAAATAGGAGTTTTTGACTCAAAATAGTATCACTGTTCTTTTTATAAACCGGAAAAAAAATACTTTTTAAATAAAAAAACAAGCATATATACGTACAAAACTTCTTACTCAAGTAACTTATACACATTATATACATACAAATCATACAACTCATATCTCTCTTACATAATATAATATTGATGGCGAGGGGTAAATAAATAAAAACTAAATAGCATTATCGACTAAGCGAAACACAATACAACCCTTTGTGAGCTTTTTCATCTGTCTCCTGACAAGATAAAGCTGTAGGGGGTGAGTGATGTACCACTATTTCGTGGTACATCCTGTACTTAATTGAGTGGATTTTATCCACTACTTTCACACTTATTCATAGAATCCGCATGTTTTACATTTTCCTTCCTGATTTTGTGCTATGATTGAGAACATGCTTCTTTGGCCTTAAATTTGCTAGCTTTAATCCTCTCTTATTACCACTCGATGCCGTGATACGTATGTTAAGTGTTTTCAGGGGTTACAGGGAAGGAATGGCTTAGAGAATGGAAAGAAAGCATGCAAAAGTGGAAGGAATACAGAAAATTGAAGGAATCGCAAAGCTATCAAGGCTGACCTCTTCGTATTCAATCGATCATAACCTGAGCTATAGAGGTCCAAATGAGATGGTTTCAGTTGCGTTGGAAAGATAACATCCGGGGCTTTAAAATGATATATAATTTGCCATAGTGGTCGTACAGCTAGGTGACGCGCACACGTGCATCACGCGCATGCGTGCATCTGCGGAAATTCAAGCGACCTGTACGTATCAGAAATCGCTCCCAGCAATTTTTGACCCAGAAAATACAGATTAGAGGCTGCAGAGAGGACTGAATCAACACACACTTTTCATTATTCATAAATTTAGGTTTTAGATGTAGTTTCTGGAGAGAGAGACTCTCTCCTCTCTCTAGGATTTAGGATTCCTAATTTTATGCTTTTGAGTTGGATATTACAAGAGTTACTACCTCCGTTGAAGTCTTTATCATTATAGTTTGTTTCCTATTTCCTCATTCTTTTAATTTCCATTTATCTTATTCATGAGTTACATATGAATATTTCTAATTTTGGGATTTATTAATGCAAAGAATAATTTTCCATTTAATTTCATTATCTGTTTGCTTGCTTCCAATTAATTTGATTATTATGTCTTCTTTCTACTCCCTTTACATGTATGCGAAATTGGCATCCATGTCAATGGAGTAGGTTCTCAACTTGATTTTGGAGTTGATTAATATTTGGAGACCCTTGAGTTGGAAGACTCAAGAGTTAAATTATAATTGGAAGTTGTTGGCTGGCTCTCTAGTCACTAACGCTAATCCTTCCCAAGGGAGATGATTAGGACTTGTGAATAAGAGTTAGCTCAACTACTTGACTTTCCTTCATTCGTTGAGGGTTAGCTAAGTAGAAATAACAACCTATTACTATTAATCTTGGGAAATCCAACAAGGATGGAACTTCCGATTAATCCTCTTCTAGTCAAGGCTTTTTAATTTAATTACATAAAACCTCTCGTTCATTTTCATTACTTTAATTTATAATCATTTATTAGCCCATTCTCCAAACTCCAAATTTCTCAAAAAACCTCATAATCAATAATAAATACACTTCTCTGCAATTCCTTGAGAGATGACCTGAGGTTTGAATACTTCGGTTTATTTTTATTGGGTTTGTTACTTGTGACAACCAAATTTTTGCATGAAAGGTCTTTGTTGGTTTAGAAGCTATACTTGCAATGAGAATTTATTTGTGAATTCTAAACCGTCAAAAATCCGTTCATCAAAATGGTTTAGAAGCTATACTTGCAATGAGAATTTATTTGTGAGCCGTTGCCAGGGATCGAACCTGAGTCATCTGCGTGATAGGTGGGAATACTCACCACTATACTACAGACGGGGAATTGCAAACATGTGCCTTATTATTGGTTATTATAAATATTTGCTTTTTGCTTGTTTGATAGTTTTTGTTAGTTTTAGGACTTAGTTGCTTATTTTTATTAGTTTTTGTTTTTATTTACTACTCTGAATTCTCACCCCTTTGCTACGAGTGTAGTTCAAACTATGTTGTAGGGAATGGAAGCTATGATGCGAACATGCATCAAGGTTAGGACAATCAAAGATGGGAGGAGCCACAAGGATTTGATCAACCCTCTTGGCAACAACCCCCTCCAACGCGCTATGACCAACAACCATTCTATGATGCATACCAAGACAATAGTTATGGTGGACCTCTTCGTGACAACCAACCTCCACCAAATTACTATGGTCAAGAGCCATTCCAGGGTGCGTACCAAGACGATAGATATAGTGGACCCCATTGTAGTTACCAACAAGCACCACCATATGCATATGAACCCCCTCTTCAACATAGTTTTGAACCACCATACTCACAAGCCCCTTACCACCAAACACCCTCATATGATCCTAACCCATACCTATCATACCAAGAACCTTATGAGCCATACTTAGAAGCACTCCAATCCCAGCACAATTACTCTCAAGAACCACCACCTCAATATACATCATCTCCATATCCTTATCAAGAAGAACCACCTCTGTATTATGAGCCCTTTCTCCCAACAAATGAACCCTCCTATCCACCCCAATCTCCATTGGATAACAATACACTTATCTCTAATCTCATTGGTCTCACCTCTAAACTCCAAAATCTTATATCCCGTAGGTATCCATCAATCCAAGAGTAAGATGATCCCAATTATGCTATGGATATGGAACAAGAGAGAAGGGATCGTCTTCACGAATTCATACTTCAAAAGAAGCTAGAGGAGGCCCAAAAGGTGGAGGTAGTAGAGACCCTTGAAGGCGAAGGAGTGATTGAAGAATTAGTGAAGGAAAACATCAAGGAGGAGTTTGATTTTGTATTGGAGCAAGTGGAGAAAGCCGAATTTATCACAGAAGAGGAAGTGGTTGAAGACTTAGGAGATTATTCCTCACATAAGCTTGAAATTGATGTTGAGGAGGATAGTGCACAACCTCCAAGGCATGTTCCTTGTGAAGAATTGGACAGAATAGATCAAGAGGCAAGTTCCTTTGGTGATGACGATCATGAATCAATCCCTCCCAGTGATAAAATTGCATCCACAATTGAATCCCTTGAGTTTGAAGAACCTTTTCCAAGTGAATCTTGTAATAGCCAGACTACCCACTAGCACAATATTGTCCGCTTTGGTACACAAGGCCTCACGGTTTTGCCTTTGACGATAGGGATGCTAGCTAAAACCCCCACACTCACTCGTCAAAACGCGTCATGCTAGGGAGAGGTATCCACACCCTTATAAGGCATGCTTCGTTTCCCTCTCCAACAGATGTGGGCCTTACAATCTACCCCCCTAAGGGAGCCTAGCACCCTCGCTGGCATATCGATCCGGGTTCTGGCTCTGATACCTTCTGTAACAGCCCAAACCACCCGCTAGCACGATATTGTCCGCTTTGGCACACAAGGCCTCACGGTTTTGCCTTTGACGATAGGGATGCTAGTCAAAACCCCCACACTCACTCGTTAAAATGCGTCATATTAGGAAGAGGTATCCACACCCTTATAAGGCATGCTTCGTTCCCCTCCCCAACCGATGTGGGCCTTACAAATCTGAAGATGATGTGGAGATAGACTTTTCGCAACCTCCTAGGTTCTATCTCTCTCACTTGTAGATCCTCTCTCTATCCGTGGCTCTGCTTGACGGTGATGGACTCAGAGGCAACGGCGACGTCACGTTTAGCAGCAGTTCGTGATGATGATGATGGCGGCGCTGGCTTCATGGCGAGAAGGACGGCGGCGACGGGGACCCGCGAAGACGATGACAGACACGAGGGCAGGGCTTCTCCTTCCTCGCGCATGCTCTCTGCTCTCTAACGATAGCACGACGACCCAACAGCGGCGGCGGTGCAACAATGGTGCGACGGCTCTTCCCCCTACACTGGCGCCCTTTCCCCTCCACCGGATCTCCCTCTCCTCTCTTGCTGTGTCACAAATCTCTTTCTCTTTTTCTTTTGTTCACAGCCACTGCTCCTGTGTTGTGTTTGGGGCTGGGAATGGGGGGTTGAGTGGTGTGTGTAGTGGTGAGGCGGTGGGTAGGTTAGGTTGGGTTAGGATTTTGTGTGTTTAATTTTATAATTAGAGTTTAACTGGAAAAAAATGTGAAATTAGATATTTGAGTAAATTGGGGTTTGGTAAATTTTAATAAAATTAAGGTATGTAGTATTTAATTTAAAATCTAATTTAATACCTTAAAATTATTTTAAAAATATTATTTAATTATCAAATTTGCTAATTGATTTTCAATCGAATAATCTTAATTTAAAATATAAGGTAATATAATTAATTTTTTTATTTATAAAAATTAAAGTATTAAATTTCAAAATCTCAATTATTTAAATCAATTCATATAAAATTCTTATTCTTTTAAAACTATTAAGATGTGTAATTTAAATATAGAAAAATATTAAAAAATCATAAAATTAAATAAAATTTTTAGTTTAATTATCAAAACTTGGTTTAGTTACTTTTAATAAACTAATTTCTAAAAATAAAGTCTTTAATGAATAAATAAATTAAAATTAGCTCATAATAAGATTTTTTTTCGAAAATTCTGGTTCTTACATATGTGGTACTTTCAAGAGTTAAGAGCAAGCAAAATATAAAGGTTTTAATTCAAAATCATGAGGGGATCTCTCAGAATTGTACGATTAATATTGTGTATAGAGAAGTCTTTGATAAATTAAAATGATCAGGTACTATTTAATCAATCTTAAAGGACCAAGATCTCCTATGAAATAGAAAAGATCATTCATACATAGCATAGTCCAAGCGGACCCACTTAAAATCTTTACTGAACTATAACTGGCCATCATATTAGGAAATAAACGTATTCCTGAGCTTAATGCGTGAAAACTATGAGGGATTAGCTCAAGGAGTACTAAAAGAGGTGCTAACGGCAGTGGGACTCCTATGGGTAATGAGAAGCTTAAAAAATGAAGCCCATTTCTTTGAAATCCCACTAGAGTAATGCCAATAAAAATGAAAAATGAGAGACCCAAAGTAATGAGAAAATGACTTGTAACTGTGAAGCTATAAGGTATCATACCCTGGAGATTACAAAATAACGAAAAAGTAAAAGTGACCGAGATGCAAGGGAAAAACTTTTGTTTCACATTTCCGGAAAGACCACCTATTTGTTCGTTTGCCAGGTTCGGCACGAAATCATAAATAAGCTCTACCAAGGATTGCCAAGCATTGGGTACTGACTTTCCTCCGCCCTTTTTAGTAACCAAATGAAACAGCAGGAAGACCAAACCGAGAGTTAGCAGCATAAAGAAAGCGGGATTTGTGAATGAGATATACAAGTACCTACCCTCATATCAAGAAATGACTTAATGGCAAATTGATCAAGGGGGCTGTGGGAAACATCTTGCGCTAGATCCATGGCATCCTTAACTGGAGAACCCGAAGACGAAGAAGGGTCAGATGGGCCGTGGGTGGGACCAATAGGCCGTTCCCATGGGGTTATCACCAACCCGTCTTTCCAAGTTATTTTAAATGTCATGGGCTTCTGTAATCTTTCATTTATCTGGATAATCCTATAAGCGTGCCAAGTGTTTACGCTTACGTAAAAACAGAAGCAAAAGCCAAGCACAAAAATCTCTGACATGGTCTTGATTGAGAAAAAATGATTCCCTCCATATAGACTGAACCAGGTATGGTTAAAAGCAAGCCCGCAGGACTTATGTTTGACTATAGATTGTTTGTTGTAAATCGCCAGTTGGGTTTACCAACCAAGAAAGACATGGGAAAAGAAAGATGCACAAAGGGAAGAACTCATTTCTCAGGATCGGTATCTCTTTGTTGGTAATGGTGTTTTTCATATTTTGTTTTGTTATTGGATAGAAATTTGTATATAAATAATATTTAAATTTTATTTAATACAGAAATGGAGATACAACATATAGATATGCAATGATGAATATTAAAGACAAATATATATATATTTTCTCAGAAATTAAAACATTAAAATTGCATAGTATGTCTTTTTTTAATTAATCTAATTATTTTGTGAATTTTTTTAATTAATCTAATTAATTGTTTAGTATTTGCCTGAATAAAAAAAAATAAATTGGACTTAATTTAAAATTAAACATGTTAAAAATTATTTTTTATTAAAAATAATTCAAATATAAATAAAATATTAAATATTTTTCGTGCAACTACACTAGTTTATCGTCTATATCTTGTTTAATATACCCTAAAATGTTATTTTTTTATGTCTTTTGTCATATTTAATATTTAGAGTAAATGGTCAAAATTAATTCTTAAAAGATCACTTATTTTTTAAATTGGTCTCTAAAAAATTTGTTTCAATCAAATTCGTCTTTTAGATATTTTAAATTAGTTATGTTAGTCTTTCTGTCTTTATTGATGGTGTTAACATTACTAATGTGGCACGTTAAGTGACATTATAATATACACCTAAAAATTTTTATTGACTATTAACGTAATAAGTTTATGAAATTAGATCAAATCAAAACCTAATTAAGAAAAAAACTTGAAACATTGAAATCTCTTAATTTGAGATTGATTTGATCTAATTTCATAAACTAATAATGTTAATAATCAATTAGGATTACTAATAAGTATGTGTTGTGATATTACTTAACCTACCATATCAACAAATTCTGACTTCGTTAGTAGTGAAAGCGACGAAAGGACTAACATAACTAATTTAAAATCTTTAAAAAACAGTTTTGATTAAAAAATCTCAAAAACTAATTTAGACGAGTGATTTTTAGAGAATTAATTTGACTATTTATTATTATTAATTGCGCCTAATTATTTAGAATTATTATTGAATTTTCATTTTTGTAAAACGACTGAATCAATAACGAAGATCAATATATGAAGAACACGTGAAAGAAGTCAAAGAACACAACATCAAGATTCAAGTTTATATCACGCACTCACTACATAAGAAGAAACAGGACCAGCCACTTCCGTGATAAAAAAACATTTCTCATCAAATTAGCAATTCAGTGGCGGCTCCGTATTCTTTTAATATGGTATCAAACAAAAATGATTTTGCAACTGTTTAAAAAAGAAAAGAAAAAGACGAAGAAGAAAAATCAATGTTGGATGCGATTGTAAACAAGAATAGCAGCCCTCGGCTCTATTCTTTGCGGAACATAAAAAACGTGGAATTATGGTCCTGTGTAATTATGCAAAATATAGATTATTAAATGATTAATAACTTAGATTTTTTTAATTTAAATCAAATAAATATAAAATTTACAAAATTACATAAAATACAGAATAATTACAAAAATATACAATGTGTCACATCTTGATTATTGAGAAATTTTAAAAAATAAACAGATTTTGGATACTCAAAATTTCGATTTGTGTCACAAAAACTAAATGGATACTAAGTATCTGAGATACGTGTAAAATTTACAAAAAATTTTAGTACCCAAGATATGCATAAAGTTTTAATTGGTATCTCAGTTATTGAGATGTGTGTATAATTAAATTGATTCTATGTTTTCTGACTTTTCACTTTCGTCTAACTTTCTACACATGGCATAATGACAATTTTTCTATTTAACTTGAATTCTGATACATTTTGGATTGTAAATTATTCCTTTCAAATTTTTTTAAAACTGCTATACAATTCCTAATGCACGTTTATTTAACTCATTTACCTCATTCTAATTCTCCTTTGCCACTTTGAGTTTTCTTTGATTACTTGCTTATTTGCTTTCCTATTTTTATCCATATCCTGGTTTTCTGTTTTCAGGATGTCCGCCTCACAGAGGAAAGGGAAAGGCAAGGCTACTGGCAAGCGCAAAAGAGGAGAGTCCTCCCAGTCCATCATTGACTTAATGCATGATTCCTCATGGCGGGAGAAGAACTTTACACAGCAGGAAAAGGCTGACCAGCTGCTCCCTGCAAATGATCCAATAAAATTTGCAACCCGGTACTGTGAGCTGAAGTATCTGGCATTTGCAAACTCCAGGAACCTATACCTGGAGAGAACTCTAAAGATTCCAGAAGCACTCCGGCAGTACACCACTGAGCAAATCAAGCAAAGAGGCTCGTTCTTTCTGGAGAGAGCACTGACAGAGGTCAATGCATCTTGGGTTCGAAAATTCTACTGCAACTACTACCTTACTACCCTAGATGCAGTGAACCTGAGAGAAAAACAGATTCTGGTCACTGAGGAGGCCATAGAGAACATTCTCCGGCTACCAGCCAAGTCCGATCAGCCTGATGGTTATAAAAAGGCTGAAGAGGACATGCGCCTGATGCGATTTGATTGGGATGCTGTGAAGGAACGGATAGCCCTCAACCCGACTGTTCCTTGGGAGATGGGTCAGGACACCACCCTACCCAAGGGAATCAAGCGAGCATACTTAAATGATGAGGCTCGGTTATGGCACCAGATCTTGAGTAACTATGTGATGCCGAGTACTCATGAGACAGAGATCCCGATTGCTATGATCACCCTCCTATGGTGTGTGATGGAAGGTAAGGACCTTTATCTGCCACACTTTATTTGGAATTATATGGCCAGGGTCTACGTCTGAGGCACCCTCCCTTTTCCGTATCTGGTTACACAGCTAGGCCGTCGAGCTGACGTGCCATGGGAGGATGCCGCTGAGAGACCTCCAGTAGCGGACTGCAAGAAGATAATCCCTCACAACATGAACTTCCTCGCTTTGGGCTACAGACCACCACCTTTCACTGCTACTGATGGAACAGCCCCACCGTCTGCTGGACCCTCTTCATCCACAGTTGCCCCTGCTGCCACCATTGCACCTCCACCTGCCTCAGAACCCGTATACCGCCTCGTGCACCGCCTATTCCGCCAGCTTGATCAGATGGAGCGCCACAACCGGCGCCGGTATAAGAGATTGGAGCGTCGCAGCCAGCGACGCTATTCGCATCTAAAGCTGATGATCCGACAGGGTGCTGACATCCCCTCCGAGCCCGACACACCATCAGAGCCATCAGAGGAGGAGGAGGATGAGAACGAGGAGGAGACTCATTCCCAGGCGGAGACCCATCAGCAGGCAGGCACAGAGTAGACTGCACACGAGGAGGTCCCACATCAGATTGAGGCTGCAGATCCGGAGATCCTGATCCAGTCCGTACCTCCTCTACAGCAACCAGACCCTCCGCCCACCACCACCACAGAGCCTCCAGCTACCATCCCTACCAGTGATGACACTCCTTCACACCCGGCTTGACTGAGCATCAGGGACGATGCTTCACTTTAAGTGTGGGGAGGTCACCATCTCTAGCGTTTTAATTTGGTGCACCATTACATCTCTTTTTCTTTTATTTTGGTTATTTTTCTGTATTTTTCTTTTTATTGTTATTTTCTGAGTACTTATACATTGCTACTTTTATGTTTTTCTACTCTATTTTCGCATTTTACATTTTTAGTTCATATTTTAGCTATTTAGTTTCGTTTGCAATTCTGACCTATTAGTGGATTAATTAGTATAGTTTACCCTTTTTAGCATAAAATAGCATAGTCTAAATTGAAAACTATAAAAAGGAAGTAAGCTAGGAAATTGAACATAACAGATTTAAATCCATAAACCTTGTATATAGAGCATTACATCATATAGTTAAGTTGACAACATTTCATCAAGGAGAAACATTAAAACTTTAAAGGCTACCCTAAATAATTTTTTTTATGAGAATAATGGGAATTTTTAACTAAACCTGCATAACATATATGAATGATATATGATGCTTGAGTTAGAGAACACACAGCCTGCGAGTCTTGAGCTTAATTGTATGGTTACATTCAAACCATAATTTCATTCCTGTGTGTTTCGCTTCTTTTTTTATTATGATGTTCTTTACTTTGTTTTAATCTATATGTCCAATTATAGAATATAGAATATAGAATATAGGTACATACCAAAAGAATGATTGAGGCCATTATTTGATATTAACCCACTGGCCCCAAAAATAGCCTACCTTTTACATCACTTTTGTTAGCCCCCTTGAGCCTTTAAAATCCCTTTTATTCTATTTGGCAACACTACTAGCCTTAAGCAGAAAAACAAAATAAAATCTCAAGTTGAATCCTTGGTTAGCTTAAGATAGAAAATTATGAATAGATTAAAGTGTGGGAAACCTATTGGGAACATGGATGATAGAAATAAAGGGTAGAAAAAGTTGAAAGAAATAAAATAACTCAGAAACTTTGGGAAGCATGCTCATGACAAATCAAAGTTAAATTACCATGTGCATTAAAAAAAAAAAGAGAGTTATTTTTCAGTATTTAATAAAGGGGATACAAAGGAATTTCCCAATGAAAAATAAAAGCAATGCACATGGGATAAAAATAAAAATTGAAGCATGAGCATGTAACAACAAGTGAGAAAATATGGGAAAATAGGTAAACAAGTTTTGTTTTACTAGTTTTGTTTTACTAATATGTATGTTAGGTGAGATCTTAGTCTAATTAAGGATTCACTTATTAGCTCACTTAGCCTTATACATATATTCTTACCTTTACCTTAGCCCCATTACAACCTTAATTAAAGACCTCATGATTTTTGGTGTGACTATATTCTATAATTGTTGATTGGTTAGATGAAAAACAAAGTTATAGAAAGTAAGAATAAAAAGAAAAGTAGAGTGAATAAACCCAATAAACACTGAGTGACTAGAGAGTAAACACAAATCCAGTGAGGGTTCAATAACTCATCAACATATATCTGTGCTTAAATTACTAATTGTTTTGCAAGTTTGTAAAATATTTTTCTATTGCATAACATTCCACCACTTTAACCTAACCTTAATCTTCATCTTGGATTTAGCATGAGGACATGCTATTGTTTAAGTGTGAGGAGGTTGATAAACCCATGTTTCATGAGTTATTTTGTGCTTAGTTTGAGTGATTTATTCAATCCTTCACCCACTTATTCATATTAATTGCATGGTTTTACTTTCCCTTCCTTATTATGTGATGTATGTGAAAAACATGTTTTCTAAGCTTTAAAATTAATTATTTTAATTACCTTTATTTCCATTCGATGCCGTGATTAGTGTGTTGAGTAGTTTCAGATTTTCTAAGGCAGAATGACTTAAAGGATGAAAAAGGAAACATACAAAAATGGAAGGAAAGTGAGAAACTGAGCTTTGAAGAAACTGGCACCCACGCGATCGCTTGGACGATACGATCGCGTGCCAGAAGCGAAGAAACAGCGACGCAGCCGCATGACTGACGCGACCGCGTGCCTTAAGCAGAACGCATACGATGCGGACGCGTGACTGACGCGACCGCGTGGCAAGGAAAAGCTCCGAATGACGCGACCGCGTGACCCACGCGGATGCGTGACAGAGGCCACGAATCAAAATTTACAGAATACGCCCCCAGCGATTTCTGAAGCCCTTTTTGGCCCAGATTCAAGTACAGACAGCATAGACTAGAGGTTAAAAATTGGAGGAATGCATCCATTCAAAAGGGGGGCTCGCATTTTTGTTACTTCCGATGATTTAGATTTAGTTTTGAGAGAGGTTCTCTTCTCTCTCTCTTAGGATTAGGATTTAGGACTTCTCTTAGCTTGTAAGAGTGACTCTTGATCCAGGTTTTTATGTTCCTTTGTTTTTAAGCTTCCCTTTCACTCTATTTATTTTTTCCAGCATTTGAGTTAATTATTTACTTTTATAATTTAATTTATGAATTATTCCATGTCACAGATTATTGTTTGAATTAATGATAATTGAGGTATTTTTAGTTTATGATTGCTTGCTTTTATTTACGTTACCATTGCTTCCGATCTGAAGATATTTTATTCCAGTAATTTACTTTTTCCCCTTTTGGTCTTGGTTAAGAAATCAGTAACTCAACAGTTATCGAACTCAGCGTAAGTGATAATCGTTATCTTGCTAATTGAACTGAACTTCAATAATCCCAACTTTTTCTTAGGAAATAAATAGGATTCGAAGGTCAAACTAATTAGTCTCTTGACTTACCTTTACTTCAAAGGTTAACAAAGTGAAATTAAGATATAACTTTCATTATTGTTGAGAGGGATAACTAAGTTGGACTTCTAATTTCTCTCACCTTGTCAAAAGTTGCTTTACAGTATTTATTTATTTTGATTGCCATTTATTTATTTTAATTGCCATTTATATTACTTATTCCTCATTCTTGAAACCCCGAATTCACAATCTCCATAGCCAATAATAAGAACACACCTCCTTGCAGTTCCTTGAGAAGACGACCCGAGGTTTGAATACTCGGTTAACAATTTTTAAAGGGGTTTGTTACTTGTGACACCCAAAACGTTTGTATGAAAGAACTTTTGAAGGTTTAGAAACTATACTTGCAACGAGGATTTATCCGCAAATTTCTAGACCACACAAAAGTTCTCTCATCATTCAGCTATACCACTCATCAACTTTCTTTTGGATTCACTTTTAGTATCTGACCTCCAGCACCTTGTCTTGCTAACCTTTTCCACTTTCTACCTTTCTCTGTGGTGAGATACTACCCAATAGCGAATTGTATAGGCTACCTTTCATCCTCCTTGGCATTGGACTGACCAGCTATGATAACCTTCATGCATTCTGTTCTAGAATTGGCTGGTTGAGGTGACTCAGGTGCTGCCCTATTACCAGTGTCTTGTGGTTTCAAACTTTGTTTCCCTTCTTGCATTGATATCCCTACAAATTCTTCCAATAAGCACTTTAAGACCGGTTTTTTCTTACATTGATGCATTTGTTGCTAGGTGATACTTGCTTATTTTGGTTTTTATTTACATCACCAAGTCAATGCATTAAAATTGTGAAATTGTGAATTTGAATTGTAAGCTTACCTAGTGACATCTTTTTAAAATTCTCTAGCTATATGGACCATGCTTGCTATGTCATTGACTTCAACTTATACCCCTCTTTTACTAAGTTCCATAGCACCTATGTTCCCAACTTTATGTCAATTAGGTGATGCGAACAAAACTTTAAAGTAGGTTATTGGTTGATGCATGAGTTTCATATTTCATTTGGTCCATTAAATTCTCTTGCACATCAACCAATTTTCGTTCATAGTCCATTTCACAATCGCTTGATTCTTGCTTGAGTACTTTTATTCTTCTTTATCACTTGTTTGTTTGTCTTAACTTACAAGTTTCCTTTAAAGTATCTCAAGCACACTAGAATGAGTGAAATGTATACTTCTTTTGTGTAATTGTGACATAGCTTTCAATGCTAGTGTGTGTATTCTAAACTGCGCGCAACTTAGAATTCACGCACTATATTTTTCTTAATATCACAAACTGATTAACTCACTTCATTTTAGTGATTATTACCTCATTCCAACCATCTATACTTTCTTGCCTTTGCATTTACTCATTTTACTATATCCTATTTTCTATCTTTCAGGATCATTCACTATAAGCAAAAAAAAAGCAGAAGAAAGAACATGTAGCAGTCGGATGACCCACCAGCTAAAGGTGGTGATCTATGAAGTCTCCGTACCACCTTTCTTATCTTTGAATACACATAGGGCTGTGCAAACTTTTAAGTGTGGGGAGGTTGTCCAACCAATCGGCTAATCTTAGGTGAAAAATTATAATCCAAACACTTTCACATTTCATTTTTTTCTTCTATTACTAGGTCTTCTAGAATTCTTAGTTGCATTTTTCTTGGTTTGCATATATTTTAGAGCTCTATTTGCATCCTTCTTATTTTATTGCATTTCTTTTCATATATACATATATATAATAATCTTAGTCAAAATAATAAAAATTTTCAAGGAATTTATCTATAGGGCATCTCAATTGATTTGAGTGAAAAGTTATAATTGAAACTTGCTTGAATTATATATTGTGGAATATGATTTTTGAACTAAGAATACACAACCTTGTGAGTTTTGAGCCTAATTGTGTGGTTGCATCATATTAACCACTATTTTTATTCTTGTGTGTTATTCTCTTTCTGTGGTTGTAATCTTTGATTTGTTTGATTTTTTATGTCCATTATTCTGTGTATGAATGTATTTATATGATTGAGACATTCATTTTAATTAACTCACTTATCCAAATAGCTTTACCCTTTCATCTACCATTGTTAGCTAATTTTTAGCCTATTTTAATCTCTCTTGTTCTTTATTTTAGCACATCACTACACCTAAGTGAAAAATAATAAATGTCCTTAATTTAGGTCTTTGATTAGCTTATGCTAGTGAGTAGGGGTGGCAAACGGGCCTAAACACGCCAGGCCGGCCCGCGTAACCCGCCAAAAAAGGCGGGCTGGGCTGGAAAATCGGGACCGCCAAATAGCAAAAGTCCGCCTAACCCGCACCGCTTAAACCGCGAGGTTTGGTGGGCTTTGGCGGGGCGGGGCGGGCTTCCCCGCCGGGCTAAGGTTTTTTTTAGTGAGGGGGTATTTTTGTAATTTTTTGCCAAAACCTAACTTCTCCCAACCTAACTTACAAGAGTATGAAGATAAAAATTGAGTGTTTTGAATTATGTTTATGTTATTTTAGAGACAATATTTATAATTATGTTTTGGATTATGTTTATTTTGCTTTGGAGAGAATATTTATACTTATATTTTGAATGAAAATTTGGTTTATAATTATATTTATTAGATATTTATAATTACAAAGACTTTAATGTTTGTGAATATAAAAAATATAATTTTTTATGCCATTAGAAATTATAAATTTATTAATATAGTTGTGAAATTATATATATTACTTAGTAGTTAATAGTAACTTCTGGCGGGGCAGGGCGAGGCGAGGCGGGCTTCTCCGCTTGCCATCCCTACTAGTGAGAGTGTGTATTATTTAAGTGTGGAGAAGTTTGGAAAATATTGGATGAGATAAAAGTGTATTTTTGTTGAAGATATTAGAAATTGGGTACATACTCATAGATTAAATGTTTAAACCATTCGCATTGATACTTTTGTATATATTTTATTTTGAAAAAAAAGAGAAAAAAAACAAAAAGAAAAATAAAAGAAAGAAAAAAAAGAAAAAGAAAAAAAGCAATAAAAACGGGACAAATGTTAACTTAAAGTAAAGTAATAAGAATAATGCATATAGGATGCGAATTGAAAAAAATGCATGAGTGTGTGAAAAAGTGAATAATGGGTAACTAGTTTTGCTTTAAAATTGTATAGGTTGTTATGTGTGTTAGGTGAGAACTTAAGTTAGTCAAAGATTCAAATTTCAAGCTCACTTGACCATATGCATCCTTGCCCTTACCCTAGCCCGATTACAACCTTTGGATAAGTCCTCATGATATTTGTATGCCTGCATTGAATAATTGTTGATTGTTAGACGAAAAATAAATCTTAAAAAGCATGATTAGAGGAGAATTGAGTGAATCAACCCTAAACACTTAAGCGACTAGAGCGTATGCACATCCGGTGAAGGGTTCGATTGCTCAACTCTATGTTTTTTCCTGTGATTATTTCTTATTTTGCAAGTTTGTAAATTCTTTTCTAAGACTCAATTCAATTGTGGATTTGAATTGGTTGTGGTTGCTTTAGCCCTTATGCTCATATATGTATTCTTGAAAATTAATTTATTTTTGACCAAGTAATTGCATGCATTTAGATAGATTGCATATAGACAGTTTACATCAAATAAATGTTGACACCCCTTTTCTTGTTTCTTCCTTGATGTTTAGCATGAGGATGTGCTATTGTTTAAGTGTGGGGGGATTAATAAACTACTATTTTATGGTAAATTTTGTATTGAAATGAGTGAATTTTATTAACTTATCTTGCATTTATTAATTGAAATAGCATGATTTTGTGAAATTCTCCTAATTGTGGCTTAATGATTAAAAACATGCTTTTTAGGTCTTTAAATCACTAAATTTAATTCACTTCTATTCTATTCGATACCTTGATGTGTTTGTTGAGTGATTTCAGGCTTGGAACGCAAGGATGGTTTAAAGAAGTGAAGAAAAAGCATGCAAAAGTGGAGAATTCATGAATAAATGAAGTTTTAGAAATTTGCTCAGTTGCGCGTACGCATGCTTCATGCATATGCATCACCTGGAATTTCGTCAATTTGCGTGTACGCATGTCTCATGCGTACGCATGAATGTTAGCACCTAATTTCACTTGAGTGAACACGTAGCTCATAATTTCAGGCCAATTTTGGGCCTAATCCAATACATTTCTGAAGTATTTGATGCAATTCATAAGGAGGATAAGGGAGGTAAGTAGAAAGTGGTGTTAAAATAGTTTTTATCATGTTTTAGGGTAGAATTCTAAAGAGAGAAGCTCTCTTTTTTCTCTAGAATTTAGGATAGTCTTTGGTTAAATTCTCTTAGATGTAGATTTTTATTCTTATTCTTGTTAGTTCTCTTTACATTTTCTTGTTCTATTGTCTCAATTTGCTTAGTTTCTTTTGTTAATTCTTTTATTTTGTCCATTTTAGTTTATGAACTCTCTTGTCAATTTTAATTTTTCTTTAATAGAATTTAAGATTTTTCATGTTTAATGATGTTTATTTGATTGGGTATTGTTTCCTTCTTCTTTTAGTAGTTGTAGCTTTTATAATTCTTGCAATTTGTCATATTTTACTTTTGTGCATTTTAAGTGTTTGATGAAATCCTCTTTAGTTTTATAGTAAATTTTTGTATTCTTGACTTGGGTTGGTAATTTGGGTGACCTTGAGTTACTAATATTCAAGTTGATTGACAATTCGGAGATCCTAATGAGTCTTGTTTTCATTGACGCTAGTCTTTTACTAGGCTAATTAGTAAGTTGGCTAGGACTTGTGGATTAAGGTTAGTTAGGCCCATTTGACTTTTCTCTGATGTTGGAGATGACAAAGTAGGATTGCTCTTGTAATTATCATATTGTGATTAGTAACATAGATAGTGATCTTTGACCATCAACCCTTGCCAAGACCTTTTTACCATTTGAGTTTCCTTTCCTTTGTTAGTTAATTGCTATTTACTTTCTTGTTATTTAATTTTGTGTCAATTGCTATCTCACCCTTGATTATTCTCATAGCCAATACTTGAGCACTCGATTGTAATTCTTAGGGAGAACGACCTGGAATTAATACTCCCGCTTATTTTGGTTTGTATTGTGACAACATTTTAAATTTTGATCGAAGGTTATTCGTCAGTTTGGACTATGCTTGCAACGAAATTCTATTGAAAAATTCTAGACCAACATTAATCCTCCCATCAACCACCACCTTGTTAGCATCTACTACGACTGTGGCCCTCGACCCTACATTGCTTACAGCGTCTTGGAGCACGTATTATTCGTGTGTCCATCTCATTCAAGAGCTGGGTTATCTTTGACTAACCCTTGGTCACTCGCTTGAGAGAAGGATTGGGTACGAATCGAGATCTGTGATACACAGGCTATGTAGTGGGATTCCCAAGGAGCCTAAACCTAGCTTTGTAAATCCGTCAGACATAGTCCATCCTATAAACATCATGAATGCACACATACCAATCCAATCGTGATGCTCTGGCTCTGTAGGAATGCGCTACTATTATCTATCCAGCCGCTCACAGGCTCTCTATTAATGGGTAGGCCAAATATATGAGCGACATCTTCCAGTGTCATAGTAACCTCACCCACCGACAATAAAAAGGTGAGTTTTTGGCCTCCACCTTTTCATTAGAGCAGCTAATAAGGGATAAAATTCTCTTATCACCCCAATCCTAGAAACGTGGTAGAATCCCGTTGAGCGTAACTAGTTTTCGACCATTGGATTCCACGTCTACGGCGGATCCAGTTTACGAACCATCAAATTAGCTGTAAAATGTGGAAGGTTACCACGGATTATATAAAAATAAATCAGGATATGCAAGTAACCAATTTTCAATTGTTGTAATTGAGTAAGTTTTCCTCCATTTATTTTAAATAGGTAAATTGTCCTAATTTTTATTTTTAAAATTAAATAAAATATTTTTCTAATATTTATTTATTAAAAATTTATTTTTACAATATTAAATAATAACATATTTTATAAATATTCACATATTTATTATAATATTTATTTATTAAAATTTTGAAAATAAATATTCGCATGTTTATTTTCAAAAATAAAAATATTTATTTATTTATTAGTATTTATATAACAAAATTTATAAAATATATATTCCATTATAGAATTTTTATAATAGAAAATTAATTCCATTATAACAAAAAAAAATTATATATTCACGTTTATATAAAATAAAATATAATTATATTACACAAATAAAAATTTTATTCGAAAATACTCAAAAAATACTAAAAATAATCCTAGTATATTTTTATATGATACTAACAATAACAGAAATATATGATAATAACAATAACAGAAATTAAAAAAATTTAAATACATAAAAAAATAAAATTTATAAACTTACATAAATTGGATTATCTAAATAATTAATAATATATTTCTCAAGTGCCGTATAATTACGTACCATTTTTTAATCACTACAAACTAATAAGTTTTTTTATATAATTTTTTTCTTTCAAACCACTACTCACACCATTACTATTACTATAACACTACTAACAACCATGGTTTTGAAAATCAGACCGGACCAGCCGATCGAACCGGTTCAACCAGGAACCGATGATACAAGTGGTCCGGTCATCCTTCTATAACCGCTCGAGAGAAAACTGTTGGAAAATCGTCGAACCGACCATGAACCAGCTGGTTGGACTGGACCGGTGACTGGCCGGTTCGGATAAAACAACGGCGTCTTTAAATTTGTTAAAAAAAAAGAAAACCCGATCCAGTAACGTGACCAACCCCCCTCTTCCCCTAATCATTCATTCATCTCACCCCTGGTCACCGAACCCTAGCCCTCTGAAGCAAAGGAACCACGAACCTTAGCCCTCCATCGTCGCTGCCGTTCTTAGGGCCTCAGCACCGCCACCGTCCCCAGATCCTCAGCACCGCCACTTCTTCCTCTTCGCCATGTCAGGAACCCAGTAACTCGGTAGGTTCTCTTCGTCTTCGCTGGCTTCTCAAACCCAGGTTAGTGGCTCCTCGCCTTCATCTTCTCTGAACTTCTTCTTCAATTTTTGTTCCATTTTTCTTCAATTCTTCGTGGGTCTTGGCTTGAAGTTTGGTTCTTCAGTTCTTCTTCTTCGGTCTTCGGTCTTCTTTGTATGTATGGTTCTGAACTTCTAATTGCTGTGGAAATTTGTATGTATGGATTGGTTGCTAATGCTGGAAACTTACTCTGTTATGTCATTTTTACCAACTAGAGTCCAGAACACCTAATACAGTAATTGTTACTCTATTTTAGTGTTTTGCTATTTTCTAATTGCTCTGATGGCTCGGTGTATTGTGTACTGTTACTCTGTTTTAGTGTTTTACTGTTTTCTAATTGCTCTGATGACTTTGTGTTGCAATATTGTTAAATGCTGTAGGCAGAATTTACATATGGTCTTGTTGAGGATTTTTTATTTTTCATTGTTGGTATACGAAATCGTAAATCACACTTTTCACAACTACGCATAGCTGACCAGCAAGTGCACTGGGTCGTCCAAGTAATACCTAAGGGTCGATCCCACGGAGATTGTCGGCTTGAAGCAAGCTATAGTTATCTTGTAAATCTCAGTTAGGCGGATTCAAATGGTTATGAGGTTTGATAATAAAAAGATAATTAAAGCGGAAAATAGAATAAAGTTACTTATGTAGTTCCTTGGTGGAAATTTCAGATAAGCGTTTAGAGATGCTTTGTTGCCTCTGAACCTCTGCTTTCCTATTGTCCTCATCAAATCATGCGTACTCCCTTCCATGGCAAGCTGTATGTTCGTGGATCACCATTGTCAATGGCTACCATCTGTCCTCTCAGTGAAAATATGTCCTCTACGGTTTTCCGCATGGCTAATCAACTGTCGGTTCTCGATCGTGTCGAAATAGAATACATTTATTCTTTTGCACACTGTCATTGCGCCCAACAGTCACGAGTTTGAAGCTCGTCACAGTCATCCCATCCCAGATCCTACTCGAAATACCACAGACAATATTTAGACTTTTCGGATCTCAAGAATGCTGCCAATTGGTTCTAGCTTATACCACGAAGGTTCTAACGTCACGGATTCGAATGCTATGTTGTCAGGAGAGATGATTCAAATTCGTGAGTCAGAGAGCAAAGAGAGTATACTCCAGTTGTCATCCAATGACTACGTTAAACATCATGTAGACTGCTTTGTGGTTGTCAGGCACGCGGATCTTGGCTAAGTGAGTAACGAAGATTGGGTGATTGTCACAGGTCACCCCTTCATTCTGACTTAACTGAATTAAGTACAAGAGTATATCTTGGAAGAGAAGTAGGCATGAATTGAATAGAAGAACAATAATACTTGCATTAATAATCGAGGAATAGCAAAGCTCCTCACCTTAATCTATGAGGTGTAGAAACTACACCGTTGAAAATACATAAGAACAAGGTCTAGGCATGGCCGAATGGCCAACCTCCCCAATGGCATAATACAATCAAAATAGGGTTCAAAGACCTGAGCAAAGGATCAAAAAGTGGTCCAATGATGTGAATACAATAGTAAAAAGTGCTATTTATACTAAACTAGTAAACTAGGTTTACAAAAAATGAGTAGATGGTGCAGAAATCCACTTCTGGGGCCCACTTGGTGTGTGTCTGGGCTGAGCAATGGAGTTTTCACGTGCATAGGCTCTTCTTGGAGTTTAAATGTCAGTTTTGGTGCCAGTTTGGGCGTTTAACTCCAGCTTTGGTGCCAGTTCTGGCGTTTTACGCCAAAAAAGGGGTCTCTGGTGGGCATTTGAATGCCAGTTTGGGCCATCAAATCTCGGAAAAAGTATGAACTATTATCAATTGATGGAAAGCCCAAGATGTCTAGTTTCCAACGCAATTGAGAGCGCGCCAATTGGGTCTCTGTAGCTCCAGAAAATTCATTTCGAGTGTAGAGAGGTCAGAATCTAACAGCATCTGCAGTCTTTTCTCAGCTTCTGAATCAGATTTTTCCTCAAGTCACTCAATTTCAGATAGAAAATACCCGAAATCACAGAAAAACATACAAACTCATAGTAAAGTCTAGAAATGTGAATTTTGCATAAAAACTAATAAAAATATACTAAAAAGTAACTAAAACATACTAGAAACTACCTAAAAATAATGCCAAAAAGCGTATAAATTATCCGCTCATCAATTATGTTATGGCTATTTTTAATTTCATATCTGTCATGTTATGGCACTGTGATTGTGTTATGGCACTGTGATTCTATGATCATTGATCAATGTTTTGAATTTGGAGTTTTTTATTAGTGGCTTGTTAAGCTGCTGTTGTTGTTATGCTGCTGTTTTTGTTATGCTGCTATTTTGTTATGGCACTGTGATTATGTGATCACTGATCAGTGTTTTGAATTTGTAATTTGTGATTAATGACTTGTTAAGCTGCTTTTTTGTTATGGCATTGTTGTTGTTATACTGCTGTTTTGTAATGGTTGTTGCTGAATGCTAAAAATAGAAATCAAATCAAATGCTAGTTGTTGCTGAATGAGTAGGGTAGCTACCTGCCAATGCCATATATAAATAAACTGATGAATGATGATGATGGTAGTGGAAGGAGAGTCAAAGTGTATAGGTAGTTGGTGATATGTTATGCTTTCTTATTCAATGACTACTTGTTATGTTGATACCTCAACTTGGAAACAACACTAGATCCCGTTTATGGCTTGCTCAGCAAGAAGAATCTGTTGCTAAGAGAGCTTTCTTACAACAGATGAACGCAATGCTGCCTAAGATTAATCGAAAAGGTCATCTTGCAAAGTTCAGGTTCATGTTCAGTTAGCATAATACCACAGAATGATAAACATTTTCTAATTGAACTAGCTCAACATTCTTTTGAAATTAATAATCCTTTATCTCCTGACATTTCTAAATTAGAATCTGAGGTGTTAAGTGATCCTGTTAACCCTCAAAGTCAAAATTTAATATTTAGATATATTTTTTTACTATTTAACTTTTGAGTTTGTATTTTGATAATATCATATGAATTTGGTTGATGATTTTTTGTGTAGTGTTTTAAATTTAGAAGATATTTTAGGATGTTTATTTATAATTTATTTATTATTTTATTCTAAAATGGTTTTTCCAGTTGAACTAGCAGTTGGACCGGTTGGACAAGTAAACCAGTGAACTAGTAACTAGAGCGGTTTGATGACTGGTTCGATTTTCAGAACCTTGCTAACAACACTCTCTTCTTTTACTTTCTCGGTGATGCCCCTCTTTTACACACTCTCTTTCTCTCTCTCTCGGTACATATGCATGAATGGGTATGAAGCTTCAATTTATAGAGCTTCATTACCTCGTTGTTGGTTACTAGGGTGGGAGGTTGTTCCCTGCATGCAGACATGTCTGCAACACCATTCCTCCCCATGTTGCTACTGCATCATCGGAAACAAACAAAAACTTGCATCGCTTCACGGACTCTAGGGCAACATGCCCCCCGTGTGTTGGCAGGACATTGCCACCCGTCTTTACCCGTCACATCACCACGCCCCCTACGTGTTGGAGGGAGACTACCACGTCACTGACGAGCTCTGTCACCACGCCCTCGGCGTGTTGAATCTAACACCCCTAACACGCAAAACACCTCCCTCACTAATATTCAGCAAATACACTAATTAGTATTCCATATGAAAAATAATTTGTGTAATTATTCACCCAAACTCTATGCAGAAAAAGAGAAATCTTCTGTACCAACCCTGCAAAGAGTACAGACTTAATTCTCCTCTCTAAATACTTGTCAAACTCTCCAATTAACCAACGCATATCTATAGATGTAGAAGCTCTCTCCGTTCTACACTATAGACCTCACCTTAACACATTTATCAAAACTTAAAATAGTTTAGAAAAATTATCCGATGTGGCAGTTGAAAGTAGGAAAATACGGTGTTCATTGTACGAAGAAGTAGCATGTCAAATTTTATCTTTTAACAAGCGGCGAAATGTCCATGTTAACCCCGATTTTAAATTTGAAATGGCCAAAATGACCAGTTCTACAGAGATGCGTGTTGGCTTCATTGTTGACGACGTGGGTAAAAGCCAAGAAGGTGATTTTGGGCCAAAGCTAGTATGACGTTACGAGAATTATAAAGAATTAATCTATGAAGCAAGGATACTTTGTTGAGTCGCCGTGTTTGCGTTCGAACACATTTTGAACACGGCAATCATTGACACTCGTCTGTCACGCGTGCCTGTTGTGTCCAATCGTGTCATAATAATAAAAAATTCTTCTTCGAATACGCTTAGACTCACCTAAATACCATTACGTGTCAACGTGTCCTTATTCTTAATATGTATTCTTGAAAGAAATTTAGATTGGATGCTAATAAATAAAGAAATATTAAATCATTCCATACCAAATGAAGATTTTATTAAGGCATATACGAATAACCCGTGGATCATACCAATCAAATTCCTTTTTTTCAATTTAGATATAAAAAAAGATGTTAATGAAAATAGAAAATTTACTGGAAGAAAAAAAAATAGTTTTTAGATCATCAAAAAAAATTAGAATTCGAGTTAGAGACTCGAAATCAAGCAAAAGCGGAAGACACGAGTGGGGTGGATTTGGAATCATCTCTTTCAACCCAAGAAAAAGATATTGAAGCAGAGTCTACAGCATCAGAATTGGCCAGAAAAGAGGAAAAAAAAATACAAGAACAGAATGGAGGTAGAAATAAATCTCTTATTAACAAAGTTTTTTATTTTTCAATTGAATTGGAAGGGTTCCTTAGTATATAAACTGGAATTAATTCCAATTCCCACATGA
>NC_029773.3:74798810-74808810 GCF_000817695.3 Arachis duranensis | reverse complement strand
TCGAATAGATCATATATTAATTCTCTTTCTCTAAAAATATAGAAGAAAGGGGTTTGTGCACCAATATCCTAATGAGTTTTGTTTCTTATTCGTCGGTTTTATCTCTTTTGTAAAGGCTTCAGTTAATAAAAAAAAGAGTGAACATATAAATAGAATTATTTATTTATTTTTCTGAATCTTTGCACAATACTTCTAATATTTTAGAATATTTCAAAGTACTAAAAAGGTCGAATAAACAAATTCAAATTCCTAATACACTTTTTTTAATATTTGTATTTTAGTAAAAAATTCTCATAAAACAAAATTTGTCAAATCAAATAAAAATAGGGGAAGGTGGCCGGGCCTATCATATCAAAAGGGTTGTAAAAAGAAAACCGGCCACCTATTTCATTCGACGTTCCGCCCGCCCGATTCGCAGGATTGGACTGCTTTTTGATAACAAGAAGGCGGCGAGCTGATCTGCTTTGATCAAGGAAAAAGCCCAGTCAGCCACCAACTCGGTGCAGGTCACGTGACCTACAGCTCGACCTTCGCTTTTTGAGATAATATATATTATTATTATTTAATAAAACAAAAAATATTTTAAATACTTTATATAATTAAAATAAGACATTAAAAATAATTAAAAATTATTAATAAAATATTAAAATATCATTACGATTTATCTAAAAAATACTTTATATTTTATATATATACGTGTTCCCGTGTCTTATAAGACTTTAAAATTTGTGTGTCAGCGTGTTTCATATCGTGTCGTATTCCGTGTCCGTGCATCATAGATGTACTAATAAAGGTGTTTTTATTAGGGGTGGATTGTAGTTGGATGAATGATGTCAGACGGTAAAAATCTACTAAGTGAGTTGAGTTGCGGTGCCGTAAGTAATTGTGGATGTTCGAAGTTAATCTCATTTTTAGATTTGAAATTCAATATAAAATTTGTCACTCCAATGTCTAATTTCTTCTCAATTTACACTTAAATTATTTTTTATTATTTCAAATAATTTTAAATAAATTATAAAAATAAAGAAAAAATAAAATTTTATAAATAATTAAAAAATATGTTAAATTGATTTAGATCTATTTTTCTATCAAAGGATAAAAAGATAATAAAAAATAGAGCAATAAAATGCAGAAATACAATTGAATATACTTAATTTATTTTAATACATTTTAATTGAATTTTTGTTACAATGTTACAGTATTTATTTAATGGGATAACCTATAAAAAAGCACTCGAATAATTTTGTTGACGATAAAAATGCACCTAAATTTTGCTATAATAAAAAAATGCCCTCAAATAATTTAAAAACGCGACATTAAATATGTATTTTTCGAAAAATGCTTTGGAGAGGATTTTTATGCAATTTTTTTATACATAATTAGAAAAATAAAATATTTTTATTATTAAAATTTGGTAATTTTTCGCTAAATATATATTTTTTATGATTTTTTAAAAATATTATTGCTTGTTAAAAAATCATAAAAAATATATCTCAGCGAAAATCACTAAATTTTAAAGATAAAAATATCTCATTTTTTCTAATTTTGTTTGCAAAAAACCGCATCAAATTCAATCTCTAAGGTATTTTTTGAAAATACATATTTAATGTTGGATATTTTTATCGTGTTTTGAAATTATTTAAGGGCATTTTTGTCGATAACAAAATTCGAATACATGTTTGTCGGTTACAAAATTATTCGATTGCATTTTTTGTGATTTACCCTTTAATGGGTTTTTTTTTTGTGTCTGTACAAAAACTAAAACAAACAGGAAAACGACCCAAAAAATTACACAACAGAATCCTTTAACAAAATTTGCTTGAGGTCATCATTTGGCTGAATCCACACCGAATAAGAATAAACACTCTTAGCCCCTATCTTAGCTAGACAATCCGCAACAACATTAGCTTCTCTTCTAACCCAAGTGAATGGCACCTCCTAGTTTTTACTTAACAATTCCATAATCTTCTCTATAATATCCATATTTTCTCCTACAACATAGTTGATTATATTGTTCAGCAAAAGATACACCTCTATAGAATCAGTTTCACAAATAAAGGAATCACAACCAACTTCCCACGTAATCATAAAACCATTCCAGATGCCAATAACTCATTCCTGAAAACTGAATCAAAAGGCAAGCGTCTCGAGCTACCCAGCACCCAAGTGCCATAATGATCATGGATAATCCAAAGCCCACTACAAGAGAGTCCGAGAGAACACTAGCATCACAGTTGACTTTAAGAACATTCTGGGAGGGGTGGCTGCCACAAAAAATTCTGGACTGCATAATCCCAAAAGTTTCTATCCTTCTTCACCCTTTTCAACTCATTCACCAAAGCTCTCGCAAGGCAAGAGATTTTTCTCCTAGGGCAAGGTTCATTCGGGTTGAAAAAATTATTACATCTATTCTACCAAATCCACTAAATTTCAGCAGCCACTATTTCCTCGTTACCATTAATAACGCTAGTAATCCAGGATCGAAAGTCAGAGGCATTAGCAGGTTCAACAATAGAAGGATCTAAAGAATTTTATACATGACGAGCATTGGAACAATCCCAAAGGCAATGTAACACAGATTTAGGTGGATGACCACATTTATTACAAAGGTCACTTATCGCTAAGCCCCTTTTATGACGGAAGACATTAGTGGGAATGGCATCATGCAATGCAAGCCAAAAGAGGAATCTGACTTTTTCTGGAATGAAAAGATTCCATAGCCACTTCAAATTCCCATCACATCTTCAATGAAATTTCATATTCGCAAGCCAAGTGTACCTGCTTTTGGTAGTATAACCCTTCGAAGCAGCTGGTTTCCAAATCCAACCCGATTTATTCACACTCCTTTCAGAAGGAAGAATAGTCCCCAAAAAGGATTTAATATCCTCGGGGATTGGGGTGGAAAAGTTTTCAAAATTTCAAGTCCCATCATAGTAAACATCATCCAACTTAAGTAATAAATCAGAGACATGAACAAACAGAAGAAACTCTATAAGAATACCTAAAGGACTCCAAGGATCAAACCACAAGGATTGAAGGAAACTCCCTATCTGCCACCCAAGACCCTCTTTGATGGTCATATAAACTTTGGAGATGCTTTTCCACACCAAGGAACCATGTTTAGCCGATCCCCAATTCCTATTTTGCTTCAGATATTTGAGAAAGAAGTTTCACCCACAACTGCTCCTTATCCTTCAACATTTGCCAAACCAATTTACCAATAAGCGCCACATTAATATACTGCGAGTCTCTAACTGCAAGCCCTCCTAGATTTTTGGGAGCCACAACTTTCTCCCACTTCACTAAAGGAAGACCTCTGCCATCAGCATTACCTTAACGTAAGAATTGACGCATCATGGAGTCAATCTTGTCATGAGCATAGGAGGGAGAAAGGGAAGTTTGCATTTGATAAATCGGAATTGAAGATAGAACTGATTTTACCAAACACAATCTCCCAACCTTGTTTAGCATGCGGCCTTTCCAATTAGCCAATCTAGCATGAATTTTCTCAATTACCTCTTGAATCATCTTTTGCGCATCTCTATCATGGTCAATATTCACCCCCAAATATCTTCCCAAGTTTTGAGTGAAGTGAATGCTAGAAGCACCAGATAAAATATCCTTCCTTCTCTGAGAAACATTTTTAGAGCATTGATCTATCGACTTGGACAAATTCACCTTAAGCCTAGATGCCTTTGTAAAGATGTCCAAAGCCTCCATGACTATTTCAACTTGATTCTTAGTGGCCTTACAAAAGAGTAGTAAGTCATTAGCAAACATAAGACGGGAGACTCTAGGCCCTCCTTTCGAAACAGCCACTGGAATCCAAGAACCGCTAGAGACAAGGTAAGAAATAAGACAAGCAACTCTTTCCATGCAAATAACAAAAAGATATGGCGACATTGGATCACCTTCTCTCAGACCCCTTAGAGGCTTGAAACTTTGAAGCCTTTCCCCATTCCATAGAATGGACAAGGAAGAAGAGCACACACAACGCATAATAAGTTTGACAGTTGTAGTTGAAAATCCAAAACTTTTCAACGAATTCTCCAAAACACGCCAATCAACTCGGTCATACGCCTTCTCAAGATCAATCTTGAAAACAATTGTTCCTTTCTTGGATTTTATCTTCCGCATGAAATGAAAAATTTCTTGAGCTATAATAATATTTTCACTAGTTCCTCTTCCAGGAATAAATCCGCCTTGCAGCGGGCCAATCACCTCAAAAAGAAATGGGCAAAAATGATTCACTAGAACCTTAGTTACAATTTTATAGATAACATTGCATAAGATAATTGGCCTAAATTCCTTCATATTTATTGGATTATCCACCTTTGGAAAATGAAGAATCAAAGCCTCTAAGAAATTATCATCAATACAACCCCCTACGAAGGTTTGCCTCACAATCTTCCACACATCTATCCCTACTACATCCCAATACTCTTTAAAGAAGATCACTTGGAAACCATCCGGGCCAGGAGCTTTAAATGAACTCATCTCCATGACCACTCTTCTAACTTCTTCCAAAGTGACATCCTCTTGTAATCTAAAGTAGGCATTTTGACTAACCTGCGGAAGAAGGATATCCTTCAGACCATCAATCCTCACCTCCTCTCTGGAACAGAACAACCACTGAAAATACATGTTACCTTCTGCTTTAAGAACATTCACATCTTCTGACCAAGTACTGTCTTCAAGCATCAAACTATGAATCTTATTCCTCTTCCTCCTCACAATTGTTTGAAGATGGAAGAAACTAGTATTTCTGTCTCTAAACTTGACCCACGGATCTCTCGATTTCTGGAACCACAATAGCTCTTCTCTTAAAAGAATAATATTAAGCTCATTTTGAAGGTCTTTCTCCTCCTCCCTTAATAAGACATTATCCGACTGCTCCAAAAGACTCTGCACCCTATTAATGCGGATCTCCAATTCTCCTTTTTTAACAAAGATATTTCCAAAGATATTCGAATTAAACTTCTGGGCATCTCTCTGAACTGCAACAAGGCTTTTAGCGACATTTGGGGTTTCAGAATTTCACGCTTTATGAACCGTGTCATGAAATTGAGGATGAGTAATCCAAGCCGCTTGGAATCTGATGGGACGACATGTATTCTTCTTACTATGATTAACCAGCCTGCAACGAACCAAAATGAGCGAGTGGTCTGAGTGAAATCGCTCTAAAATCTCACAAAAAGCTTCAGGAAAAAGTAATCGACAGTCCTTACAAACAAAAGCTCTATCTAGCTTTTTTGAGACATTTGTTCCTCCTCGAACTTTTCTAAACCAAGAAAAACTCCTTCCTTTAGTTTCCATGTCCATTAATCCACAAGAATCTATAGCATTCCCAAAAGCCTCCGCTTTGTTTTTGTTGAAAATATCCACCTTGACTTCATTAGAATAAAGCACTTCATTAAAATCCACAAGAGCTATCCAAGGGCCGTGCAAATAAGCAGCAATACCACTAAGATAATTCCAAGTCTCATAATGAAGATGCGCTTGTAGAGGCGCATACATTACACTGCACATCCACCGAGAAGAACAATCAACAACTTCAAAGCTGATACAATGATTGTTAACATCCAAGACTCTACACTGACCCCAATTTTTTTCAGCCAACACCCAAATACCTCCACTCTGCCCTCTAGCCTCTGAAATACCAATCTCACAGTAGCCCAAATTATCCCAAAAGGATTTCATCCTCTCAAAGCAAACATGGGTTTCAAGAAGAATAAAAATTGTGGGGTGAAACTTTCTAATAATTTCTTTACAGTGAACTCGAGCAAATTTATTAGAAGCCCCTCTAACATTCCAAGATAAAATGCTAAAATCCATAAAACATAATAAGTAGATAAAGTAAGGGCACCAATCAAAACTTATCTCAAATCGTGCCCTGCTTCTCACCCACGACCTCTTTTCCTTGCTGCTTTCCTTGGCCGTTGAGGAGCTAAAGATTGATGGTTTAGAAGTTATAGTAAACTCTCGTTGTAACTAACCCTTCAAAAGTCCTTTCATACAAACGTTTTGGTTGTCACAAGTAACAAACTCCTTTTTAAAATTGATAACCGAGTATTCAAACCTCGGGTCGTCTTCTCAAGGAATTACAGGGAGATATGTTCTTATTATTGGTTATGGGTTTTGTAAATTGGGGTTTTGAAAGTGAGGAACAAGTAAATTAAATAACAAATAAAACAAAATAATTAACTATAAACTAAACTCTTGGCAAGATATGAAAATTCGGGAGTCCTATCCTAGTTACTCCTATGAGAATGGAAGTTAATCCCACTTAGTTAACCTTTGCGTAAGAAAGAGAAAGTCAAGTGAACTAATTGGTTAGATTTTCCAAGTCCTAGCCAACTCCTAAGGGAAGGCTAGAGTTAGTGGAATTCCAGTTAATTAGCTGACATAACAATCAATCATGAATAGTTGATAACTTAAGAGCTTCCAGTTAATCAATTAAAGCCAATAATATAAAAAGCTAAATAAGAATCTTAGATCTGAAATACCTCAAAATCATGAATTAATAAAGATATTAAATGTAACATGGGCAGTTGTAGCCAAATAAAGAAGTTGAGTTGAACATAGAAATCCATAAACTAAATTGAGAAAATAAATAAAAGGAACATTGAACCTAGTATGAAGATGAAATAATCCTGAAGTGAAAAGAACCCTAATCCTAAAATAAATTCTAATCCTAATCCTAATCCTAAGAGAGAGGAGAGAACCTCTCTTTCTAAAAACTACATCTAAAACTAAAATTATGAATTATGAAAGCATAATTATGAATGGATGCATTCCCCCACTTTATAGCCTCTAATATGTGTTCTCTGGGCCGAAACCTGGGTTAGAAACAACCCAGAAGTCACTCCCAGTGCTTTCTGGTCCGTACAGATCGTGGCCAAGTGACGCGGAGGCGTCATCCATGCGTCTGCGCGGATTGAAGTTCGCAGATGCGACGCGGGTGCGTCATTCACGCGTTCGCGTCGCTTAACTTCGAGGCAGCTATGGCAAGTTATATATCAAATCGAAGCCCCAGACGTTAGCTTTCTAATGCAATTGGAAATGCATCATTTGAATCTATGTAGCTAAAGTTATAGTCGTTTGAGTGCGAAGAGGTCAGGCTGGACAGCTTAGCAATTTCTCCAACTTCTTGTATTCCTTCCACTTTTGCATGCTTTCTTTCCATCCTCTGAGCCATTCCTGCCCTGTAATCTCTGAAATCACTTAACACACATATCAAGGCATCTAATGGTAATAAGAGAGGATTAAACATAGGGAACTTAAGGCCAAAGAAGCATGTTTTCAATCAAAGCACATAATTAGGAAGGCAAATGTAAAACCATGCAAATAGAATGAATAAGTGGGTAAAGAGTTGATAAAAACCACTCAATTGAGCACAAGATAAACCATAAAATAGTGGTTTATCAACCTCCCCACACTTAATCATTAGCATGTCCTCATGCTAAGCTCAAGAGAAGCTATAAGAGAGTGAAGAGGAATGGTACAATGTATGAAATGCAACCTATCTGTATGAATGCATCTACATGCAGAATGTTTCTACCTACTTGGTTAAAGGTAAATAAGCTTTTCAAGACAAACATAAATCAGATTTCACTAATTCAAATTATACAATAAAAGACAAGTAAACTTATAAGAAGATAGCTCATGAAAGCAGGGAATATAGAATTAAGCATTGAACCCTCACTTGTAGTGTATATTTGATGAGCGGATAATTTGTACGCTTTTTGGCATTATTTTTAGTATGTTTTTAGTATGTTCTAGTTAGTTTTTAGTACATTTTTATTAGTTTTTAGTTAAAATTCACTTTTCTGGACTTTACTATGAGCTTGTGTGTTTTTCTGTGATTTCAGGTATTTTCTGGCTGAAATTGAGGGACTTGAGCAAAAATCTGATTCAGAGACTAAAAAGGACTGCAGATGCTGTTGGATTCTGACCTCCCTGCACTCGAAGTGGATTTTATGGAGCTACAGAATCCCAATTGGCGCGCTCTCAACGGCGTTGGAAAGTAGACATCCTGGGCTTTCTAGCAATGTATAATAGTCCATACTTTGCCCGAGATTTGATGGCCCAAATTGGCGTTCCAAATCAGCTCAAGAATTCCCAGCGTTAAACGCCGGAACTGGCACAAGAATGGGAGTTAAACGCCCAAACTGGCACAAAAGCTGGCGTTTAACTCCAAGAAGAGTCTCTACACGAAAATGCTTCAATGCTCAGCCCAAGCACACACCAAGTGGACCCGGAAGTAGATTTTTATGTCATTTACTCATCTTTGTAAACCTTAGGCTACCAGTTCTCTATAAGTAGGACCTTTTGCTATTGTATTTTCATCTTTGGACATCTAGTTCTTAGATCATTGGGAGGCTGGCCTCTCGGCCATGCCTAGACCTTGTTCTTATGTATTTTCAACGGTGGAGTTTCTACACACCATAGATTAAGGTGTGGAGCTCTGCTGTACCTCGAGTATTAATGCAATTACTATTGTTCTTCTGTTCAATTCGGCTTATTCTTGTTCTAAGATATTCATTTGCACCCAAGAACATGATGAATGTGATGATTACGTGACACTCATCACTATTCTCACTTATGAACGAGTGCCTGACAACCACTTCTGTTCTACAAGCAAACAAGGCTTGAATGTTTATCTCTTGGATTTCTTAATCGGAATCTTCGTGGTATAAGCTAGAACTGATGGCGGCATTCAAGAGAATTCGGAAGGTCTAAACCTTGTCTGTGGTATTCTGAGTAGGATTCAATGATTGAATGACTGTGACGAGCTTCAGACTCCTGAAGGCTGGGCGTTAGTGACAGACGCAAAAGAATCACTGGATTCTATTCCAACCTGATTGAGAACCGACAGATGATTAGCCGTGCCGTGACAGGGTGCGTTGAACATTTTCACTAAGAGGATGGGAGGTAGCCACTGACAACAGTGAAACCCTACATACAGCTTGCCATGGAAAGGAGTAACAAGGATTGGATGAAGACAGTAGGAAAGCAGAGAGACGAAAGGGACAAAGCATCTCCATACACTTGTCTGAAGTTCTTACCAATGAAATACATAAGTATCTCTATCTTTATCTTTATGTTTTATTCATACATCATCCTTAACCATTTGAGTTTGCCTGACTAAGATTTACAAGGTGACCATAGCTTGCTTCATACCAACAATCTCTGTGGGATCGACCCTTACTCGCGTAAGGTTTATTACTTGGACGACCCAGTACACTTGCTGGTTAGTTGTGTGAAGTTGTGATAAAGAGTTGAGATTGCAATTGAGCGTACCAAGTTTTTGATGTCGTTGCCGGGGATTGTTCGAGTATGGACAACTGACGGTTCATCTTGTTGCTTAGATTAGGTATTTTTCTTCAAAGTTCTTAAGAATAAATTCTAGTGTTTCAAGGTAATGTTCTTATCATCACCAAAGCTAATTAATCTTCATCAATTTAGCTCTTGAATGCAATGTTCTGCTGAAGCTTGGCTAGCCATGTCTAATTCCTTTAGACTAAAGCTTTAGACTAACATTGCATGATTCCTGGAATTCTCATTAAGAATTTTGATATTTTTATTTTTCCTTTTCACTTAATTTTCGAAAAATCCAAAAAAATTACAAAATTATAAAAAAACCAAAAATATTTTATGTTTCTTGTTGAGTCAAGTGTCTCATGTTAAGTTTGGTGTCAATTGCATGTTTCTATTCTTCTTGCATTCATTCATGTGTCTTAAGTGATCTTCAAGATGTTCTTGATGATTTCTTTGCTCTGATCTTTAAATTCTCTTGACTTGAATGTTTGTGTTTCTCATATGCATTCTCATTTTGTTAGTGTCAGTAGTATACAAACTGCTAAGTTTGGTATCTTGCATGCATTGTTATTTGATTTTAGTTGCATTTTGACTATTCCTCATTATTAAAAATCCAAAAATATTTTTAATTTGTGTCTTTTCAAGTCAATAATACAGAGAATTGAAGATTCAGAACATA
>NC_029773.3:74798252-74798634 GCF_000817695.3 Arachis duranensis | reverse complement strand
TTGGGCGTTAAACGCCAGAATGTGCACCATTCTGGGCGTTTAACGCCAGGATGGCACAAGAAGGAAGATTTTGTTTTCAAATCAAATTTTTTTTAGTTTTCAAAATCTTTTCAAATCAAATCTTTTCAATCAAATCTTTTTCAAAATCAATTTCTTTCCATTTTCAAAAATACTTGCTATCAATTAATGATTTGATTCAACATTTCAAGTATGTTGCCCTTTCTGTTGAGAAAGGTTTAATGTTTGAATCATATCTTTTCTTGTTAGCCAAGTTATTAATTTTTAAAATCAAATCTTTTTAAAATGTTTTTCAAATCATATCTTCTCAATCACATCTTTTTAAAACCAATCATATCTTCTTAACCACATCTTTTTCAAAATT
>NC_029773.3:74796545-74797707 GCF_000817695.3 Arachis duranensis | reverse complement strand
GCTGAATTCTTGCAAATCTGTGACACTGTCAAGACTAATGGGGTTGACCCTGAGGTCTACAGACTTATGCTATTCCATTTTGCTGTAAGAGACAGAGCTAGAATATAGTTGGACTCACAACCTAAAGAAAGCCTGAACTCTTGGAAAAAGCTAGTAAATGCCTTCTTGGCAAAGTTCTTTCCACCTCAAAAATTGAGTAAGCTTAGAGTGGAAGTCCAAACCTTCAGACAGAAGGAAGGAGAATCCCTCTATGAAGCTTGGGAAAGATACAAACAATTAGTCAGAAGGTGTCCCTCTGACATGCTTTCTGAATGGAGCATCATAGATATTTTCTATGATGGTCTATCTGAACTGTCCAATAAGGAAGCTTCATCTGAAGAAGAAGCTTATGATCCTGAGAACCCTTCAATGGAAGAGGTGAATTACATGGGAGAACCCTATGGAAACACCTATAATCCTTCATGGAGAAATCATCCAAATCTCTCATGGAAGGATCAACAGAGACCTCAACAAGGTTTCAACAACAATAATGGTGGAAGGAATAGGTTTAGCAATGGCAAGCCTTTTCCATCATCTTCTCAGCAACAGACAGAGAGTTCTAAGCAGAACACCTCTGACTTAGCAACCATGGTCTCTGATATAATCAAAACCACTCAAAGTTTCATGACTGAAACAAGGTCCTCCATTAGAAACTTGGAGGCACAAGTGGATCAGCTGAGTAAGAAAATTTTTTAACTCCCTCCTAGTACTCTTCCAAGCAATACAGAAGAAAATCCAAAGAGAGAGTGCAAGGCCATCAACATGGCCGAATTTGGAGAGGAGGGAGAGGCAGTGAACGCCACTGAGGAAGACCTCAATGGACGTCCACTGGCCTCCAATGAGTCCCCCAATGAGGAACCATGGGAATCTGAGGCTCAAAATAAGACCATAGAGATTCCATTGGATTTACTTCTGCCATTCATGAGCTCTGATGAGTATTCTTCCTCTGAAGAGGATGAGAATGTCACTGAAGAGCAAGTTGCTAAATACCTTGGAGCAATCATGAAGCTAAATGACAGGTTATTTGGTAATGAGACTTGGGAGGATGAACCCCCTTTGCTCACCAAAGAATTGGATGACTTGTCTAGGCAGAAATTGCCTCAAAAGAGACAGGATCCTGGGT
>NC_029773.3:74794800-74796274 GCF_000817695.3 Arachis duranensis | reverse complement strand
CTCAAGGATATCCCTCTGTCACCATGGAGAGGAAGCATGAAGAGCTTCTCTCAAAACAGAGTCAAACAGAGCCCCCACAGTCAAACTCTAAGTTTGGTGTTGGGAGGCCACAACCAAATTCTAAGTTTGGTGTTGAACCCCCACATTCAAACTCTAAATTTTGGTGTTGGGAGGTTCCAACATTGCTCTGAGCATCTGTGAGGCTCATTGAGAGCCCTCTGTCAAGCTACTGACATTAAAGAAGCGCTTGTTGGGAGGCAACCCAATCTTATTATATTTTATCTATTTTCTTTTGTTATTTTATGTTTTCTGTAGGTTGATGATCATGAGAAGTCACAAAATCAATTGAAAAAGCAAAAACAGAATGAAAAACAGAAAGAAAAACAGCACACTCTGGAGGAAGATCTTGCTGGCGTTTAAACGCCAGTAAGGCTAGCAGATGGGCATTTAACGCCCAGTCTGGCACCATTCTGGGCGTTTAACGCCAGAAAGGGGCACTAGACTGGCGTTAAACGCCAGAAAAGAGCAAGAAGTTGGCGTTAAACGCCAGAAATGGGCACCAGCCCGGCGTTTAACGCCAGAATTGGCATGAAGAGCAATTTTGCTCGCCACTTGGTGCAGGGATGACTTTTTCTTGACACCTCAGGATCTGTGGACCCCACAGGATTCCCCCCTACCCTACCACTCTCTCTCTTCTTCACCCATTCACCAATCACCTCAACACCTCTTCCCCAAAAACCCTTCACCTATCAAATCCCTTCTTTCTCTTCACCACTCACATCCATCCTTCATAAAACCCCACCTACCTCACCATTCAAATTCAAACCACTTTCCCTCCCAAACCCACCCATACATCACCGAACCCTACCCCTCTCTTCACCCCTATATAAACCCCTCTTCACTCCTTCATTTTCACACAACCTAAACACCCCTTCTCCCCCATTGGCCGAACAACATAGCCATTTCCATCTCCTTCATTTCTTCTTCTTCTACTCTCTTCTTTCTTCTTTTGCTCGAGGACGAGCAAACCTTTTAAGTTTGGTGTGGTAAAAGCATTGCTTTTTGTTTTTCCATAACCATTTATGGCATCCAAGGCCGGAGAAACCTCTAGAAAGAGGAAAGGGAAGGCAAAAGCTTCCACCTCCGAGTCATGGGAGATGGAGAGATTCATCTCAAGGGTGCATCAAGAGCACTTCTATGAAGTTGTGGCCTTGAAGAAGGTGATCCCCGAGGTCCCTTTCAAACTCAAAAAGAGTGAATATCCGGAGATCCGACATGATATCCGAAGAAGAAGTTGGGAAGTTCTTACCAACCCCATTCAACAAGTCGGAATCTTAATGGTTCAAGAGTTCTATGCCAATGCATGGATCACCAAGAACCATGATCAAAGTGTGAACCCGAATCCAAAGAATTATCTTACTATGGTTCGGGGGAAATACTTGGACTTTAGTCCGGAAAATGTAAGGTTGGCATT
>NC_029773.3:74793684-74794344 GCF_000817695.3 Arachis duranensis | reverse complement strand
GATCAAAGAATCATGAGAGAGGAGCAACAAAGACAAGGAAGAGACATTGAGGAGCTCAAGCATTCCATAGGATCTTCAAGAGGAAAAACAAGCCGCCATCACTGAGGTGGACCCGTTCTTTAATCTCCTTGTTCCTTATTTTCCTGTTTTTCGAAAATTATGCTTATGTTTATCTATGTTTGTGTCTTGTGATCAATAGTGTCTTAGTGTCTATGCCTTAAAGTTATGAATGTCCTATGAATCCATCACCTTTCTTGAATGAAAAATGTTCTTAATTGAAAAAGAGAAGAATTGCATGAATTTTAAATTTTATAACAGATTTATTATTTTGATGTGGTGGCAATACTTTTGCTTTCTGAATGTATGCTTAAACAGTGCATATGTCTTTTGAATTTGTGGTTCATGAATGTTATCTCTTGAAAGAATGATGAAAAAAGGAGACATGTTACTGAGGATCTGAAAAATCATAAAAATGATTCTTGAAGCAAGAAAAAGCAGTGAATACAAAAAAAAGAAGAAGAAAAACGAAAAAAAAAGGGAAGAAAAGAAAACGAAAAAAAAGAGAGAGAAAAAGAAAGAAATAAAGACAAAGGCAAAAAGAGTGTGCTTAAGAACCATGAACACCTCTAATTGGGGACTCTAGCAAAGCTGAGTCACAAT
>NC_029773.3:74786357-74793421 GCF_000817695.3 Arachis duranensis | reverse complement strand
TTCAGAGGCAAAAAGCTAAAAGTCCCGCTCATCTAATTAATACTGATCTTCATAGATGTTTTTGGAATTCATTGTATATTCTCTTGTTTTTATCTTATTTGATTTTCAGTTGCTTGGGGACAAGCAACAATTTAAGTTTGGTGTTGTGATGAGCGGATAATTTGTACACTTTTTGGCATTGTTTTTAGTATGTTCTAGTTAGTTTTTAGTATATTTTTATTAGTTTTTAGTTAAAATTCACTTTTCTGGACTTTACTATGATCTTGTGTGTTTTTCTGTGATTTCAGGTATTTTCTGGCTGAAATTGAGGGACTTGAGCAAAAATCTGATTCAGAGACTAAAAAGGACTGCAGATGCTGTTGGATTCTGACCTCCCTGCACTCGAAGTGGATTTTCTGGAGCTACAGAAGCCCAATTGGCGCTCTCTCAAAGGAGTTGGAAAGTAGACATCTTAGGCTTTCCAGCAATGTATAATAGTCCATACTTTGCCTGAGATTTGATGGCCCAAACTGGCGTTCCAAATCAGCTCAAGAATTCCCAGCGTTAAACGCCGGAACTGGCACAAGAATGGGAGTTAAACGCCCAAACTGGCACAAAAGCTGGCGTTTAACTCCAAGAAGAGTCTCTACACGAAAATGCTTCAATGCTCAGCCCAAGCACACACCAAGTGGGCCCGGAAGTGGATTTTTATGTCATTTACTCATCTTTGTAAACCTTAGGCTACCAGTTCTCTATAAGTAGGACCTTTTGCTATTGTATTTTCATCTTTGGACATCTACTTCTTAGATCATTGGGAGGCTGGCCTCTCGGCCATGCCTAGACCTTGTTCTTATGTATTTTCAACGGTGGAGTTTCTACACACCATAGATTAAGGTGTGGAGCTCTGCTGTACCTCGAGTATTAATGCAATTACTATTGTTCTTCTGTTTAATTTGGCTTATTCTTGTTCTAAGATATTCATTTGCACCCAAGAACATGATGAATGTGATGATTACGTGACACTTATCACCATTCTCACTTATGAACGAGTGCCTGACAACCACTTCTGTTCTACAAGCAAACAAGGCTTGAATGTTTATCTCTTGGATTTCTTAATCGGAATCTTCGTGGTATAAGCTAGAACTGATGGCGGCATTCAAGAGAATCCGGAAGGTCTAAACCTTGTCTGTGGTATTCTGAGTAGGATTCAATGATTGAATGACTGTGATGAGAGACGAAAGGGACAAAGCATCTCCATACACTTGTCTGAAGTTCTTACCAATGAAATACATAAGTATCTCTATCTTTATCTTTATGTTTTATTCATACATCATCCATAACCATTTGAGTTTGCCTGACTAAGATTTACAAGGTGACCATAGCTTGCTTCATACCAACAATCTCTGTGGGATCGACCCTTACTCGCGTAAGGTTTATTACTTGGATGACCCAGTACACTTGCTGGTTAGTTGTGAGAAGTTGTGATAAAGAGTTGAGATTGCAATTGAGCGTACCATGTTGATGGCGCCATTGATGATCACAATTTCGCCCACCAATATTGCTCTAGTCTCTCAAGGGTCTAGGGTTAATCACTCTACTCTTCCCTATTCATGCTTTCTAAACCTTGTTCTTTACCTAACCAATCAACAATATTTAATATACCAATGCAAACATCATGAGGTCTTTTTCAAGGTTGTAATGGGGCTAAGGTGAAGGTAAGGGTATATATAAGGCTAAGTGAGCTAGCAAAGTGAATCCTTGAGTAGTCTAAGATCTCACCTAACAAATACATACTCTATACAAATTTTAAAATTATACTTAGCCTCCCATAATTTCCACTTTTGTATGATTCTCATACTCATGTACCAAATTATTGATATTTTTTTACTTTTATCACATGTGCATTAATCTTTCAACTTGACATTGGGGTAATTCTGTCCCCTTATTTGTTTACTTATTTATTGAATTTTTTTTTGAATCATAAAAGCAAACATAACTTATCAATGCACATGGACTTTCCATTATTTTTCTATTTTGGTTTTTCATGAGTAGGTTTCCAAATTTCCAATATTCAACTAAATTAGAAACATGATACATTCCCTTATTAACCCATGTTCCCACAGTTTCTCCACACTTAGTTGATACATAATTTCTATCTTAAGCTAACCAAAGATTCACTTGGGATTTTTAATTTGTTTTTCTGCTTAAGGCTAGTAATGTGGTTATAGAATAAAGGGCTAACAATGGTGATATAAAGGTAGGCTAATTTGGAAATGGTGAGCTAGAATCAAACAATGGCCTCAATCATATGCAAGCATGTAAATATACTAAATAATGGACATATAAAATGGAACAAAGCAAAGATTTGCAATCATAGAGAAGAAAACACACAAGAATAAAATATCATGGTTAAATAATGTAACCATATAAATAAGCTCAAAATCTCACGGGTTGTGTGTTCTTTGGCTCAAATACCATGTTCCAAATAGTACTTCAAACAAATTTAACAAAAAATTTTCAATTTAAATTAGTGAAATACTATAAAAATTTCTTGAAAAAGAAAATATTACTTCAACCAAGCAGTGGCTAAATGCATAAAATCAAACAAACATGCAAATGCAACAATTAACAAATTAACATTGGTATTGAGAAGGGACTAACTAACCCGTGGAGATCGGTATCGACCTCCCCACACTTAAAGATTGCACCGTCCTCGGTGCATGCTGAGATGTGCAGGTGGATGGGGGTTGTGGTTCCTTAGCTGGGGCTCTTTTGGTTCTTTTCCTTGCCGGTGGTTTGGAAGTAGCTTTCTCTTTACCCTTTTTGGTGGCCATCCTGAAAAGGGAAAAAGAAAGTAACTTTGAAAGTTAAGGGTTAGAGCAAGGAAGAGAGCGGAAAAGGTGGTAATCAATGCACAATAAAGAGGAATGACGTTACCACATGGTCATGACTACATGTGAAAAGTTCATCAATGGAAATATAGCAAGTACATGCAATAACAATTAAATGTAAGATGTTGATTGGCATGCTGGCAAAGGCATGAGTAGCATAGATCAAGCATTCAATGTCCAAGTTAGGTTACCAAGTCTTTCAAACTAACAACATGTTTGTAATGACAATTATATATAAGGAATATGATATGAAAAAGGGTTTCGTGAAAAGCAGGCATTCAGAGTAGTAGGATAAAAGATACTGAAAAACAGTACATAATGCCATACGGGCGTTTTCACAAACACTTAGAATGCATGGTAAATAATCTAATGAAAATAATAAATTGAACATGCAAGCAACCCTTTAAAAATTAAAAGATAATTGCCAAACAATTTTGCAATAATCCACAATGACCCAAATAAATTTCCAACACCAATGAAGATAATGCAATGAATGAGGGTATGCAAATAAATTGAATGAAATGAAAGAAAAGAAGAATGAGAAGTGAAAGAAAGGAAGAAGAGGTAAGTAAGAAAGAGGTAAGGAAAAATTAGGATTGGGGGAGAAAAGATAAAATTTTGGCGCGGATCATGATAAGCTGTGCGGCGCAAGCGATGCGGACGCGTGGGAGACGCGTTCGCGCGACTTGCACTTTAAGTTAATCGACGCGGTTGCGTCGGTCACGCGGATGCGTGACTCGTTTTATGCGACTGGCGCGAGGGCAGCCTCACGCTCGCACAACTCTCTGTTCAAAAATCTTATTTTGCCAAAATATGGGTGACGCGATCGCGTGGGTCATGCGATCGCGTGAGTGGCCAATATTGGGATATGACGCGGACGCGTGGGGCACGCGTTCGCGTGGTAGGGATTGTGCGTCTAGCACTAATCCAGCACCACTCCAGCATAACTTTTGGCTATGCACTCTTTTTACGTCGATTACCAGGTCACGCGGCCGCGTGGGTGACGCGGATGCGTGGGAGGCATGTTTCGCATGTGACGCGGATGCGTCAGCGATGCGTTCGCGTGGGGCGATTTGTGCCACGGGCATGCCTCCAGCCACGCTCTTGCGTGACTCTCTGTTCAATTTATCATTCTCTCTGAGCCATCTGCGACGCGGTCGCGTCGGCGACGTTGTCATGTCGCGGCTTCCCTTTTTTTATATGCAGAATGCAATGCTAATATGAATGTTATGCAAAACTCTAGGTTCAATACAATAAAATAAAATAAAACTCGAAAACAAATAAAACTAAATAAAAATGAAAAAGGAATGATCATACCATGGCGGGTTGTCTCCCACCTAGCACTTTTAGTTAAAGTCCTTAAGTTGGACATCCTGGTAAGCTTCTTGTTATGGCGGCTTGTGCTTGTATTCATCCAAGAATCTCCACCAGTGTTTGAAATTCCCACAGCCTCCGAGATCCCAAACTAGGCGCAGAAAGCCTTCAAGCAAGCTAAAGCAAGTGACAAGGCCCCAAGAGTATTAATTTTTAGTCTGAATTTCAGGGTCTCAAATCTTGCTTTTGCACCCGTCTTCTTGTTGATCATTATGATTCCATCCGGGTAGCAAGCAATCTGAATTCTCACTAAAGCGGCCAAACAACTTCTTAGACCCATTCAGTTGAGCTTTACACCAACCTTTCCGTTTAAACTTTGAGCTTCCAACCATAATGAACCTTGCAGGACAATTCTTACCACTGTCCATCTTCCTCTTACTCTTTATGCCATAAAGAGCTCTAAGTTGACCATCCGTCTCCAGTAGCCCATATTCAAGTGGAATTAGAAAGCTAAGGGATATGAATTTTACCCACTCGAATGTTGTGAAGGATGATGGAAACTTAGGGGGAGGTGTTTCTAATGAACGTACAAGCTCCACTCTCTTGTGCTCTTCTGTGACAACTTCCACCTCTTTGTAAGCTTCCTCAATTTCAACCTCTTCCTCTTGGTAGCTTTCTTCTGATTCAATTTCTTCTTCATTGTTCACCAAGGGGTGGGGAGGTTGTGCTTCATCTTATTTAAACTCCATATCAAGTCCAATGGAAGAGGATCCAAATGTAGATAAGAATTCATCAATGATTGAATCCATCTCTTGATCATCCCCTTCAAAGTCTTCAACCATGAGATGCCTTGGAGGTTGTACACCCTCCTCAACATCAGTTTCAAATGTCTTTGAAGGAGGCTCTATAACTTGACTTTCCCATGGAGGTTCAGCATCTCCTAAATCTTCCACCACTGCTTCCTCTTCCCCTTCAATAATTCCGGCTTCCTCTACTTGTTCCAGTACAAATTCATGCTTCTTACTGTCCACCGGAGTTTCTAATGTCTCCTTCATGCTACGTTCTTCATTAGATTGTCCACATGAAGCCATGGGGGTTCCTTGAGTGTCCAAACATTGCGAAGCTAATTGATTTATCGCCTGCTCCAGTTGATGAAGGGTTGCATGAAATTGATCTACTGATTCCTTGAGGCGAGCCTGTGATTCTTGGGTCGATCCAAAAATTGGCAGTGGTGATTCTTGGGAGTAATTGGGGTGAAATTTAGGTGGTCCTACATATGGTTCATACGGTTTATAGGGTGGTTGGTATGGTGGATATGGGTTAGGATCATATGGAGGTGAGTGGCGGAAAGGGGCTTGTGAGTATGGTGATCTAAAGTCATGTTGAGGAGAGGGTTCATAGGCATATGGTGGTGGTTGTTGATAATCAAGAGAGTGCTCACCATAGCCATTGCCTTGATATGCATCACAGAATGGTTGTTGATAGTCCATTGGAGGTGGTTGTTGCCATGAGGGTTGATCAAATCCTTGTGGCTCCTCCCATCTTTGATTGTTCCAACCTTGATGCCTATTCTCATTGTAATTTTCTCTTCCTGCAACATAATTGTAACCAGACTCATAGCCAAAGGGGTGAGAGTTCATAGTAATGAGATAAAATAAAAATAAAAATTAATAAAAAAGAAAATATTTTGAAAAGGATATGATTTTTGAAAAAAAAAGACAAGATAAGATTTTCGAAATAGATATGATTTTTGAAAAAAAAATATGATAAGATTTTTGAAATTTAAAACTAAGATAAGATAAGATAAAAAAAATTAAAATAAAAATCTGAATTTTTTTTTGAAAAATATTTACAATAACCAATAATAAGGCACACGTTTGCAATTTCCCGGCAACGACGCCATTTTGAAGAACTGAAGATTGATGGTTTAGAAGTTATAGTAAACTCTCGTTGTAAGTATAGTTACTAAACCAAGCAATCAACCTTTCTTACAAACGTTTTGGTTGTCACAAGTAACAAACCCCTAAATAAATTGATAACCAAAGTATTTAAACCTCGGGTCGTCTTCTCAAGAAATTGCAGGGAGGTATGTTCTTATTATTGGTTATGGGTTTTGTAAATTGGGGTTTTGAAAGTGAGGAACAAGTAAATTAAATAACAAATAAAACAAAATAATTAACTATAAAATAAACTCTTGGCAAGATATGAAAATTCGGGAGTCCTATCCTAGTTACTCCTATGAGAATGGAAGTTAATCCCACTTAGTTAACATTTGCGTAAGCAAGGAAAAGTCAAGTGAACTAATTGGTTATATTTCCCAAGTCCTAGCCAACTCCTAAGGGAAGGCTAGAGTTAGTGGAATTCCAGTTAATTAGCCGACATAACAATCAATCATGAATAGTTGATAACTCAAGGGCTTCCAGTTAATCAATTAAAGCCAATAATATAAAAAGTTAAATAAGAATCTTAGATCTGAAATATCTCAAAATCATGAATTAATAAAGATATTAAATGTAACATGGGCAGTTGTAGCCAAATAAAGAAGTTGAGTTGAACATAGAAATCCATAAACTAAATTGAGGAAATAAATAAAAGGAACATTGAACCTGGTATGAAGATGAAATAATCCTGAAGTGAAAAGAAATCCTAATCCTAAAATAAATTCTAATCCTAATCCTAAGAGAGAGGAGAGAACCTCTCTCTAAAAACTACATCTAAAACTAAAATTATGAATTATGAAAGCATAATTATGAATGGATGCATTCTCCCACTTTATAGCCTCTAATCTGTGTTCTCTAGGCCAAAAACTGGGTCAGAAACAATCCAGAAGTCACTCCCAGTGCTTTCTGGTCCGTACAGGTCGCGGCCAAGTGACGTGGA
>NC_029773.3:74769008-74786207 GCF_000817695.3 Arachis duranensis | reverse complement strand
AAAAAAATATTAAACCTATTGAGCAATAACAAATAATTTTAGAAACACAAATATATAATAACCAAAAATAAAGTTATTGATTTACCTGATTATTTTTTGTTCCAAGTCTCACAAAAAAATAATTCTATTGAGTTTTGTCCTCACTTCAATCTTTGAACACTGTCCATTATAAAAATAAATAAATTAATTATTTTAAATAAATAATGTAAATAATACTTGACATTGTCATTAACTTAAAAAAAATTGAAATATACCTCTTTGAATCTTTGTTGTGCATTCAATGGTTAATATTTTGTTGTTCACTTCTCTTCAATGGTTTTTCTTCATATGTCTTGTTTTGGTATGAAAAGAAAATTAAAATGAGAAGAGTAGAAGACCAAAAGTTTGGAAACCACTAAAAGAGAGAGAAAAGTGGCGCTGATGCCTCTAATGGCTTGAAACAAATATTTGAAAAATGTACTAGTGTTACTTTAATTAATAGTATGGGCTTGGGCTAGTATAATAGAACCATTTTTATTAATTATTAGAATGGGCTATTTGTTAACAAGAGCAACAATAATTCAAATATCTAATACATAATGCAGTTTTTAGTTTTTTTAATTTATAAAATTTTGTAAGTTATATTTTTTTTAATATTATATATAAAAAAATTTAATATTATTAATTATTACTATTTACTATTTTTTTTAAAAAAATTTGGGGGGACCATGGCCACCTTAGGTCCCCCCGTGGATCCGCCACTGCGTGGAGGCGTCATCCACGCGTCCGTGCGGATTGAAGTTCGCAGATGCGACGTGGGCACGTCATTCACGCGTTTGCGTCGCCTAACTTCGAGGCAGCTATGGAAAATTATATATCAAATCGAAGCCCCGGACGTTAGCTTTTCAATGTAACTAGAACTGCGTCATTTGGACCTCTACAGCTAAAGTTATAGCTGTTTGAGTGCGAAGAGGTCAGGCTGGACAGCTTAGCAATTTCTCCAACTTCTTGTATTCCTTCCACTTTTGCATGCTTCCTTTCCATCCTCTGAGTCATTCCTGCCCTGTAATCTCTGAAATCACTTAACACACATATCAAGGCATCTAATGGTAATAAGAGAGGATTAAACATAGGGAACTTAAGGCCAAAGAAGCATGTTTTCAATCAAAGCACATAATTAAGAAGGCAAATGTAAAAACTATGCAAATAGTATGAATAAATAGGTAAAGAGTTGATAAAAACCACTCAATTGAGCACAAGATAAACCATAAAATAGTGGTTTATCAGTCGTAGACTCCTCTGATTTATCAAAAAGAACTTGAAGCCTTCCATCTTGCGGTGAATTTTGCAACGAGTTTGGGCTAACTCTCTTTTTCGTCGATATGGTTACTGTTGTGCCATTATTCCCATCTTCTCCAATAGAAGCCAAAAAGAGAAGTCACAAGCTTCATTGGATATGAGGCTTTTGCATATTTATTCCAAGCCTGATTAGCTACATGATCCACCATCACACTTGGCCCACTTTTGTGTTTTGGAAGAACACCCATGTTCTTTTTGATGGGCCCTTTTTGCTTAGGCCCAACATCCTTCTTCACATTCTCCTTCTCTACTTTCTTTTTTCCTTTTTTGACTACTTGGCCCACCCCTCATTAGCATCCCTTTTTCCAACTGCATGAGTTTGGAAAAAGTCATGCAACGTTACAGGCTTTGATATCTCCTTAGATATCTCATTTCCTTGGTCTTTGTCTGGCGCAATATCTGCAACTTTCAGATTCTCCTTCTTGGTTGCGACATTTTTGCCGAAAACAAACATAGCAGGTCCACTATTATCTTCCACCGTATCTCTTTTTTGCTCCCCCTCCGATGCACTTCCCACCTCCACCATTATAGACACTCCCACCTTACTTTTGCAATCCACCGCAAGATGTCTATAACATCTACATTTTTCACAAATTAAGGCCAAACTCTCATACTCAACCTTATACACAAGATTGTCCACCTCAATCTCGTCAATGACTGGAGATCTTAGATGAATAAGAACGTAATCTCTTGCAAATTTATCCCTCTCTGCCTCTTTAGTTGCAACGTCAATTTTGATAGGGTCTCACACTGCAGTTACAATTCTGCGCATGACTTTCTCTTGATAATAATGGATATTTAATCCCGTAATGCGAATCCAAACCAAAGTGGTTCCAAAGGATTCTTTAGCGGGTCGAAAAGAGATCATCCATGGCTTGACGGCCAAATAATGACCATCAATCATCCACGGCCCCTCGAGCAAAATCTTTTCTCGGTCCTCTTTCAAATCACACTTTACAAAAAATATCCAAAGCCGACATTAAGAACCTCGTACCCTCCCTTAAGTCTCCATACAAACTTAAGCCTATGAATGATAGCTGTGTAACTCACACACTTATCCAAGACTTTGATAATAATAGAATCAACGTACGGCTCGGACAACACTTTCTTACCTTCAGCAGTGACTGTAACCTTTGGTCGAGACGCCCCACCGTCTCTTCCTGTAACCACCGCCAAACGATCCTCATCAAGAGAATCATCTACAATCAGCGGTTTTGGTGCCACACCTCCAACCACCTTGTCTCGGAAAGAAATTTCCATTTCTTTATTTCTGAAACTACTACCGCAACCCTGATCAGCATGATCATGAGCATCACTCTCAACCTCCTTCCCTTCCGCAAAAGAACCTTTCAATATATTCTAATCTCTTCCCGTATCAACCTTCAGCTTCCCTTGTTCCTCAACCCTTCAACTCCACTCCCTCCTTGCACCGACGTCCAGGCAACCCCGCTCGCACCCTCGGCAAACCCGCTCGCATCCTCTCCCATATTCTCTTACCCTTTAATGGGGTTTAATAAAGTATACAAGTGACAGTATTTCACTTATTTTTCTTCAAAATAATATGGTAAATCCTTATTGATACCAGTATCATTTCAAAATACAAATTTTAATTTTAAATTATTTCAGTTACTATAAAAATAAAAAATGTACCCAAAATTAATCCCCTTAAATTTGATCTCAACACTCACCCATAAACAAATTCTCATATCTGAAATCAAATAACTGTTCAAAATAACGCAAATATCAATTAACCTCGTAACACATACATTCAAAATGGTTCAAGCTCTATACCATTGACTACAGCCATGTGCTACCGTCAACCTTCGCTTTCATACGCACACTTAAAATTACTCGACAACAACTAACATATCTCCAACCTTTGTTCATTACTCCCTTCACGAACTTAACGTCTCATGACGTCAATTTTAATGTGCCTTCCGTCCAATGACTAATCCTTCGGATACTGCAGGACGCACAATGTGGGCGACCCTCCCAAGCAAACAAGTTCCATTCCTATCTTCTAGTGAGTATCGAACTCGGAAGAGATGGTTAAGGAACACAGACCCTCGTCCATCTATACCAACTTGCGTCGATGTAGTCAACATTCTACTAGCCCAAACTACCCACAAAATCCACACAGAAATACCCACGACTCAATCCTCATAGAGACCAAAAATACACAACAAACAGTCTTGGCCCACACCAACATCGGTTCAGCTCGGTTTTCACGCATAACTGGACAGACAAGACAACTTGTTCCACTTTAAACCGCGTAACTGACTGACCAGTTGCGAGACCAAGTGCAAATTTTGTGCTGCATCTTCACCTTAACTAAATGACGTAAATCAGAACCGTTTCTATATTTTACCTTAAATCTACACGGTCCACATTCGCATAATAACACCACATTCCACTCAAGGACAGTGCCATACTTGAACATCTTCCAATAGTTTATTTGAGGCACCATATATTCATATAACGAGGTACCTAAACTCATAAATAATACTCATTTCAAAAGTGTTTATTTGTTTTAAAAAAGACAGAGGAATGGGGGCACCATATAACGAGGTACCTAAACTCATAAATAATACCCATTTTTTCTAAAAAAAATAGTGTTTATTTATTTTAAAAAAGACAGCGGAATTTACGCACTCTACTAGTCCACTTGGTGGGTAGGTGGGAGAATTCAACAATCGAAAGTAAATTCTTATAAATATATTGAGGGTCCAACTAAAGTTCCAGAAGCAAAAAAGATACATAGGCATGGCTTCTAGTTCCATTATTAATTGGAGTTACATTTGTCAAGTGATGTTTTTTGCTCTCTCACTTTTCTTGCAGCTTCTACCATCTGAGATTGAAGGTATTGGTGCAAAAGTTGAAAGCCTTCTTGGTTATGATGGACCCCTTCCCTTTCATCTTGAGACTGGGTACGCTCATTATTCTCGTATCACCTGTCATTTTCAAAATCTTGCTAAACACTATTCTGAATAATAAATGAAGTAGAAAAGATATATCTGAAAACAATTAGAAACATCTATTATTCAACATTTTGTTTTAGGTAGTATAGTTTCCCAATTCCATTTAGCAATTTTAACGAACAATGCTTGGATCTGAGAAATAGTTGTTATTATTATTATTATTATTATTATTATTATTATTATTACAGGTATATTGGGTTGGGGGATTCAGATGATGACATGCAAGTTTTCTACTATTTTATTAAGTCAGAGAATGATCCTAAGAATGACCCTCTTTTGCTATGGCTCACTGGTGGCCCCGGTTGTTCTTCATTTTCCGGCCTTAGTTTTCAAATAGGTGATCTTCAATTCGCAACTTGTCTTTTCAAAAGTATAATTTTACAACCTTTTCTTCATGTAGAAATAAGAACTACCATTTAACTTATGTGACATGAATTTAATTTTAAAAATATTATTTATATATTAAAATTAACTGTGTATTTTAACGCATTTTTTAACTTTTTTTAACATATATTTTATATTTCAATGTATGTTTTATATTAATAGTTAATTTTAATAATTAATTTTTTGTGTACACGTAGTATGTGTGATTTAATTTTGATATATTTTTAGTGTTAAGTAATTTTATATATACATTTAATTACGTAACATGACAGAGGAAAATGTCGGTAAAGATTTTCACAAAAATATTGCGTTGCAAATATAGTTCTAAACCGACAATTAAACCTCAATCAATATTTAAATTGTTTGTCACTTAAGCAAACCCAATAAAATTAACTGAAGTATTTAAATTTCGGATCGTCTCTCAAGGAATTGCAGGGGAAGTGTATTTATTATTGGTTATGAAATTGTATCTTTTTGGATTTTGAGTTTAATAAACAAGGAATGTAAATAACAAGAAAATAAACTAATAACTAAGAAAAGTCCTAGCAAGGGTTGAGAATCGAAATTCTTATCCTCATTATCATTGTCAATTGTGATGGTAATTACAAATTGCTCTCACTTAGTTAACCTCTAACAATTGAAGGAAAATCAAGTGAGCAAAATCAACTTAAGTTCACAAGTTCTAATCAAAGACTAGATTTAGTGAACCCTAAGCCAACTAGCAATTTTCAATCACCAATCAACAAAAGAATTTTGATAACTCAAGAGTATCTAATTGATCAATCCAAATTAAGAACATAAAAATCTAATTTAAAATCCAACAAAGCATTTTATCAAACACTTGGAAGACATAACATAAAAACATAGAAACTAACAAGACATAGCAAAATCTAAAACTAACCAAAGCAAAGAAATAACAATAACGAAACAATTAAACAATAAGAAACATGAAACATAAATTGCATTAATGAAAATTGAGAGTAACACATGAACTGATAAACTAAATTAGCAAAATAAAGGGATCAATGAGAGAAGTAAATAACTAAAGTGCTAGAACAAATAAAAGTAAACGAAAACTAAATTAAAGTAAGAGTGAACCTGAACCTAAGGAAAAATTGAAAGAAGAAATCCTAAACCTAAAGAGAGGAGAGAGTCTCTCTCTAAAAAACTACATCTAAATCTAAAATTATGTGAATGAAAGTATGAATAATGACTCATTCCCCCCTTCCAGCCTCACTCTGCAGCCTCTAATAAGTATTTTTGGGCCTGAAACTGGGTCAAAAGCAACCCAGAAATCGCCCCCTCCGTTTTTTGTAAATTGCAGCACGTGACGCTCTATCACGCGTACGCGTCGGCCACGCGTACGCGTCGTTGAACAAATTCCTGGTCACGCGTACGCGTCGCTTTCAGATTCTGAAATACTTGATTTCTTGTATTCCTTCCACTTTTGCATACTTCTTTTCCATCCTCTAAGCCATTCCTACCCTATAAATCCTGAAAACACTTAATAAACATATCATGGCACCGAATGGTAACAAGAGAGGATTTAAAATTAGTAAATTTAAGGGCAAAGAAGCATATTTTTAATCATAGCACAAAATTAAGAAGGAAAATGTAAAACATGCAATTTATATGGATAAATATGAGAATAATAAATAAAATTCACTCAATTCAATACAAAATAAACTATAAAATAGTGATTTATCATAACACCACATTAATAAAAATTATTTTTTATATTAATTACGTGAATAATCATATAAAAAATTGATGTGATTGAATGAGTATCAAACTTTTAATAGCTTTTTATTTGATTATTTTAAAATGTGTTTAGATTTTTTTTCCATGAGCATGTTATTAAAAAAGAAAATTTAAAAAGCTAAAGACTATTTGAGATGCCATTTAATATATTATCATACCACGCTTACAATATATTTAATGAGATTTTGAGCAGGTCCAATGAAATTCAAAATTGAGGAATATGATGGGAGCTTGCCTAAGCTTATTCCAAGGCCACAGTCATGGACAAAGGTAAAAATCCATCCTATATAATTATTTGTTCTGCTTCTAACTTAATCCATATTATGTAATAGTAAGTATTATTTAGAGTTAAGTACGATTTTAGTCTCTAAGGTATAAATTGAAAAAAAAATTGTTTTTAATTTTTTTTATACAAAATTTTTCTTAAAATTTAAAACTAAATTTTAAAATTATCCTTTTTATTATAAAATTTTTTAGTATACTTATAATTTGATAAACTTCTTAATCTAGGCAAGAGTCTTGATTGATTTAATTTAGATGTCATTTATTATTTTCTGCTTCTGTTTTAGATTTTCTTTCCATATGGGTCAAGAGATTAATAATTATAGAAAAATAAAGATGTAAATTTTACAAATTTTAAAATTAAATAACAATTTTTAACTAATAAAATATAAATAATTTAAAATTTAATTATTCTATTAGTCTCTATAATTTTATTAAATTTATTATTGAATTTTATATTTTTAGTTTAATTTATAAATTATTTTAATTTTTTAATTAAATTTTTATAATGACAAAAATATTTAAATTATCAAAATATTTTGTTTTCAGATTGAAAAAGTATAAGTAGACAATGAGAATACTAAACAATGTGAACAATGGATATATCAGATGTTCAATTCAATAGGTATACAGATGGTTATTCTAATGTTAAAGTTTAGAAAGTAATTTAAAAGTAGAGTGTTTTTTTATTTTATTGGATCAATTCTAAAATTCATTGTTCACATTGTTTACAAAAGTCATTCTCTACCTAGAAAAACCGTTTTAAATCAGAGATACCCTTTGAGTAATTAATAAAACTCTAAACGTGACATTCTCTTGTTTTATATAATGACAAAATAATCCTCTCCCATGTCCTTTTGTCTTTCTTTCTCCCTCCAAAACCCTAATATTCCCAAAAGTTCACATTCGACTACAATAACAACACCACCACCATCGCCGCTACCACAGCAGCTGCAGTCAACAACGAAAACATGTTAGCCTCCACCACCACAAACAGCAGCCCCAAGATACACGAGTGTTTCACGTGTCATAAGTCTTTCATTACCGGTCAGGAATTGGATGGCCACAACCCATAAGTGTTGCCATTACAAAGCTGGCAACAACCACAACAATAACAGCGTCGTAGCGCATTTTGCCTTCGAGGAGTCTGTAGCTGAGGGTTCCCTCGTGGACAAATTCTTGAGGGGTGACAATGGATTTTGGAAATATGCATAATCGGCCAGCCCTTCATTGTAAATATTGTTCAGGAGAGAATTTCATGGAAGTTGATATTGATATAAGATCTTCCATGGTTAACAGTGCTGGAGTCCACTTGGTATTCGGTTACATCCCGAGCTTGATAGTTGACTTGGCTTTTCTTATTGAGAGCCAAGAGAAATCGGAATATCCAGAGAAGATTTTAGGCCCTTTCCCACATTCTTTATCTAGGTGTTCCGCATCAAGATGGTGCTGCTACTGCTACTAATTCTCAAGAAGCTAAAGTCACTTATGGCAAAGATAACCCAAATAACTTGACAAAATGGTGAGTTAATGTAAAAAGCATGAATTTGACAATGTGGCTACATACGAGTCAATCCTCATAGTAGTTCCTGAGATTCATGTGATTGCCCAATGTAGTTATCAAGATCCCAATTTTTTCATTGTAGTCCTTCAGATAGAGCTCCAATCACTCATAGTGGTCTCTGGACATATTTCTGGTGATGAGTTATCACCAAAGCGCTTACGTGACATTGTTTTGCCACGCTGGATGACTCCAACGGCTAGCTGAGCTGGCTCATTTCTAATTTATACTCACATTGATCCCTCCCACTATATTTAACCATAAATTCCCAAATTTTGATAAACAACTACAAACAATTCAGTTATATTTGAAATTCTACAGTTACCTAAAGAATCAATCATAATCCATTAACTAAGCTAAAGGAAAGAGGCACAATGCAATGAAGAAATAAGCAACCTTAGCACTTTTCTAAATTGGCACCCGAGCCGAGTGCCTAAAAGTCGACGGCATTGTAGCCTGAAAAAGAAGAAAAGCTCATATTTTCATTAACTAAAGAGAGAAAAATCAGAAGTTTAATTAGACAAAGTTTATGGCAAGGCATTACTAGTACCTGAATCTCTAGTGCCAAATTGTGGCCTCTGAAAGAAAATGCTACGATTCCAAGAGCATTCAACATAAGAAACAAAGATGCAGAAGATGATGGCAATGACAAAGGTTCATAAGAGATGGAGGGTGGCCTTTGTTGGCTCACAGATAGAACCCAAACCATGATGGAGTAAGTGATTGCTGTCACAACACCTATGAGTGAGAGCCCTATAATTGAATTGAGGTTTGAAAGTTGAGACAGGACAATGGATAGAGAAGTAAAAACCAAGTACCACTCCACTGTGGTTAAAGAATTTGAGGTACACGTTGGGCCACAAACTATTTGAAAGAAGAGTTTCATGGTTTCCCCTCCTATAAGGATCAATGCAGTTGCAGTTCCTGTTGATAAATAAACAGTTGGGAAGAGAGCAAGTCACACTCCTAATCTTTCCCCTAAAAAAGCAAGGTTAAAACCTTTTCAAATCATGCAATAATAGTTTTAGGACTGTTATATGTGTATAAATATTCAATTAACTTGGTTTGAGTACCCAACACAGTTTTTGAGGATCAATTATATGTAAAGCATTCTTGCATTGTTAATTATGAAACTTTATATAACAATGTGATATAATAAATAAACTATATTAAATAAACTCACCAAATGTTGCTTGAGCAAGCTCTACATATATTTTGTACCTTTTCTCAAGAATAGCTTCATGCAGCTGAACCAAAAGCCATAAAGTATACAATTGCCAACAATATGCTATGGTTAAAGAAAGGATTCCACAAACTATCCACGAAAATCTCAGTTAAAGGCTTAATCCAAATCAAAGCAGTAAATATAACAAACAGTTGGTTTGCATAAAGGATGGTGTGACCAAACTATCCACAATTGATCATGGACAAATTGCAATGAATCTGATCAGTTCCAAGCCAAAAGGAATGTGTAATGAACAAAACTAATGAAAAGAATCCCATGAATGCAGCAAGAAGAACCTTTCGGAACCCATCAAGACCAGGAAAATGGAGGTCTAAAAGCAACAAAGAGGTGTGATCCAAACCCAAAATTCCCACAAAAATCCCGAAAACACCAAAAAGAACACTAAGCTACTTCTTGGATCTCCTGGATGCGGATTTCTCGAAAAGTGAGCCTTGCAAGCATCATGACGCACAAGTAAAGGCTCAAACTTGACAACAGAATCAGAATGAAAGCACCACTCACGAAGAAGCTAGAATTGGTATCGGAACCCGAGTAAGTGTGAAGGAAGAGGGAAGAGAGGGTAACAAAGGAGACGGTGAACGCAACACAGTATTGATCGATGTAGAGGTGGGATTGAAGGTGAGCATGGTCGAGCCTGAGGCTGAAGATCTGGGCATTCTTCTCGTCGAAATTGAGCTTGTCCTTATTTTTGGGCCGCTTTCTGAGGTCGGGAGCAGGGCCTTTGGGGGTGCTAGGGCGGCGACTGGCAGCACGAAGGCCGTTGGACGTGGAGGGTTGGGCATCGGGGTAATGTAGGTTTGGAGAGCGTAGAGGAAGAGAATTAGGAGCCTGAAAAATACGATGAAGAACGCAAGGAAGAGGCAGAGCGAAGCGTGCAGGAGTGGAGCTTTATATAATAACACCAACTACGATGGATCAATGTGGGTATAGTGGGAGGGACCAGCATGGCAAAACGACGTTATGTAAGCACTCCAGTGATGACTCATTATTAGAAATATCCCCAAGGACTACTATGAGTGCTCGGAATTCTATCTGAGGGACTACAATAAAAAAATTAAGATCTTAAAAATTACATTGGATAATCACCTAAATCTCAAAAACTACTATAGAGATTTACTCGCCTACATATACATTGGAGTTTGGAGATTAAAGTTCATCCTTGAAAACCAAATTTTGTTTCTGATTTACTTATTTCCTTATATCTTAGTAATAATATTATTGATGTTCCCTCGTCAATATTATTGAATATGCATTCTGCTTTCATATAGAAGAAGGGAAGAGAAGAGAAAAATGCTGAAGGGGATTAGGATTAGGCTAGTGCTAGGTTATGTAAAGTGAAAATAATGGTTATAATAATAATTTCATAACTTATAAATTAAAATAATTAATAAGGACTTAATTAAACATAATTTAAATAGTTAATTTTATATTAAAAATAAATATTTAAATAATCTAATAATTAATTTAATTAATGTCCTAACTTATAAATTTAAATCATTTTGGAATAAAATTTTAAAATAAATAAAAGGGTAAAACACTTATATAAATCGGGAAGCAACCCAATATTATCTGAATCACCCAAAACAAAAAACATTATTTGAATACCTTCATGTATATATCTATGTAAATCGAATTAATATGTATCGAACTACATGGAGAACTATATTTAAACATAAATCAAGTTTATATAATTCGAATTAGCTATTGTGACACTAAATCAAATCTAGTTTATTCGATTTACTATTGCACAACACATATATAGTAAATCAAATCAGCTTGATTCGATATACGTACTACCTATACAGATTATTGACATTTACTATTTTAAGTTAATTTTTTATTAACTTTAAAATATAAATGTTAATAAAAAATACCCCATTTAAATCCAAATGAAATATAAAAAAAATCAAAACGAATAAGAATAGAAATTCAATTTTTGTATTTTAGTTCAAATTCTAGAAAATTTACATTTTTATAAATTTATAAATTTAAAAACAAAACAATAAATGATTTCTAAAAATTTATTAAAAATCATCATTTGACTCATTAGCATCTAAATAATCATTACCGGGACTTTTAATGTTAAAAAAATTAATATAAAGTATAGTCCTATAAAGTGACATAGAAGTTAAAACTTAAATTTTTTCAGAGTCAGAAATAACAGATAGTTATATATTATAAAATGACCAACTATATTTATACAATATGTAAATTGAGAAATAATTAAAATGACCAACTACATTATAAAATGACCAACTATGTATATTTATATAGTGATAAATCAATATTATATCAATATGTAAATTGATATAATGTTTTAATTATAATTTAATTGATATAATATTTTAAAAGTTTAATTATTCTATTGGTTCTTATAATTTCACCAAATTTTTAATTAGGTTCCTATACTTTTTTTTCTTTTAATTGGGTCTCTACACTGCTTTAATTTTGTAATTACGTCATTTTCATGTTAAAAATGTTAAAATTAACATAATATTTTACCAAAATACATGCGATCAAAGATTTAATTAAGTTTTTAATTATAAATACCCTCAATTTGCGAAGAAATATTTAGTTAACTCTAATATTTTTTATATTAGGAATGACTTAATTACAGAATTAAAGTAGTGTAGGGACCCAATTGAAAGAAAAAAAAGTATAAAAACTTAATTAAAAATTTGATGAAACTACAAGGATCAACAGAGTAATTAAATCTATTTTAAAATAACCAAATACATTATAATAATTAAAATATTATATTAATTAAATTATAATTAAAATATTACATGAATTTACATATTGATATATCAATATGTAAATATATATAGTTGGTCATTTCATTGTATAGTTGGTCATTTTAATTTTGAATTTACATATTGTATAAATATAGTTGGTCATTTATAATGTATAATCATCTGTTACTTCTGACTCTAAAAAAATTTTAAGTTTTAACTCCTATGTCATCTTAGAAGGCTATACTTTATATTAACTTTTTCAATATCAAAAGTCTCGACAATGATTTTTTAGATGCTAATGAGTCAAATGATACTTTTTAATAAACTTTTTTGAAAGGTTTATTGTTCCATTTTAAATTTATAAGTTTATATAAATGTAAATTTTCTGAATTTTTTTTAACTAAAACACAAAAGTTGAATTTCTATTTTTATTCGTTTTGATTTTTTGATATTTTATTTGGATTCAAATGGAAGTATTTTCTTATTGATATTTATGTTTTAAAATCAATAATCTGTACAGGTAGTAAATCAAATAAAGCTAATTCGTTTTACTATATATGTGAAGTAGTAATAAATTAAATCAACTGAATTCGATTTAATGTTACAATAGCTAATTCGAATTATATAATTGATTTATGTTTAAATACAGTGATTCATATAATTCAATTCATATTAATTTGATTTATTACTAAAATGTGTAAATCGAATTCAATAATTTCAATTTACATAGATATATATATGAAGAGTTAAAGACATTCAATTAATGTTTTTAGTTTTGAATGATTCAGATAATATTAGATTGCTTTTAATTTGTATAAGTATTTTACCCTAAATAAAATATACTGAAAATGACATAATTTTAAACTAATTTTCAAAAAAATATATATCCAGTAATACTCGGGTTAATAAAATTAACTGTTTTATGCTATGGTCATTGCTTTTCTTTTCTCTTCTCAGGTGGCTAACATTATTTTTGTGGATTTGCCAATGGGAACGGGATTCTCTTATTATTAATTATTAATGCTTAAAAGTTAATATGTTGTTTTTTCAAATTCAATCAACTTGGAGAAAAGATTCAAATGACTAATATGAAAACAAATATAATTATTTTTACTTTTACTGAAAAATAATCTAACAACACATCACTATTTTTTAATAACAAAAATTATATTTATTAAAAAATAATAATAAAAATTTTTGTGCAGACCATAAACTATAATGTATGGAACATAATTAATCATAAATAATTTAGATATTCTAACAAAGATCAATATAAAAAGTGAAGTTGTTCCGAAAAAAAAAAAAAGATAAAATGATGAAGATAAGAAAAAAGTGGAGTTCAATGCTAAGGCTATCAACATGAAGTATTGTGTCATTAATTTTGAAAAATTTCAAAAGGTGTGAAGATATAAAATAACAAAAGAGATTTTAGATAAACTCCAAGTCACACATGAAGGCACATAACAAATAAAAAGATAATGATAAATATATTTCGAAAGGAGTATGAAATGTTTTCCATAAAAAAAGAAAAGTCATTGATCAAATGGTTGAGAGATTCTCGATCATTATCAACAGCTTGGATGCCATGATAATGATTCATACCAAATCAGTTATTGTGAGAAAATTTTTAAGAGTATGATAAAAGAGTGAAAATAAAAATTTACAGTCGTAGTCCAGAGCAATAATCTAAATAAAATGACTTATAATTAGTTGAGAGAAAAACTACTAGCCTGAAAAACCACATATTTTACTCATGACTTAAAAGAGAAAGAAGTGACTTTAAAATAAAAAATAATCATTGGAAGATGATTCCAATGATATTTTATTTGATGACGAATTTGTATTTTTTATTAGAAGATTGAGAAGATTGATAAAGAGCAAAGATAAAAATAGAAGTTTAAATTTGAAGGATTACAAAATAAAATCTTTATAAAGTCATTTGTTATCATTGCAAGAAAGCTAATCATTACAAGTTTGATTGTTCAAAATTCAAGAAGAAAGATAAAGTGAAGGAAAAAAAAAGTGTTGATGGATTCATGAGAAAACAATCTTGAAAATAGTAAAGACAAATTGGAACATGAAACTAGTATGTTTCATGGCCAGACATGACCAATTCAATGAGGTAGATTACTTTAACTTGTCTAAAAAAAATTTGCATATTATCATAGATGATTTAATTACTCATGTTGATAAATGTTTAGATAGATATGATAAATACAAAATAAAAAATAATTTTTTAAAGTTAAAAATGATTTTCTCAAAAAAAAAATAAAAAAAATCGAAAGTGCTTTAGATTTAATTGAAGAAAACAAATTTTTGAAATTTTAAAATTAAAAAATACAAAAGAACGCACACAGTCAATACTTCATTAGATCTCAATGCTAAAAATGAAAGATTATATAAGTTAATTAGAGGTTTAAATCATGATTTAGCTCAATTTGATCAAAATTTCAGTAATTTGGACAAATTACTAATTTATCAAAAATCTTTGTTTAAAAAAATTGATTTAAGTTATGTTAGGAGAAATAATACAGTTTTTGAAAAATCTTGTGTTAAAATCAAAACATCAACTTCAAATATTAAAAACCACCAAATCTCATATCATCCTCAACAATCAGTAAAGAGAAATCATTACAACAAATGCAATAGACATGATCATACCTCTTCTCAATGCTTTGTTTTTGAAAAAAAAAATTGGTAACAAAGTGAACAAAATTGTTAATGATTTCAATGTTCTTTCGCAACTAAAATGGATTATCATTAAAGGATCCAAATGAATTTGGATACCTAAGTTTACTTAAAAGTTTTTGTAGATTTACCTTGTATCTAAGAAGAAGAAGAATGACATGTGGTAGTTAGATAGTAGATGCTTAAGGCATATGACCGAAAAGTTAACTTTTTTCAAGAAGTTCAACAAATATAACAGAGGATTTGTAACTTTTAGGGATAATGAAAAAGATAAAATCATTGCCATTGAAAAAGTTGGTAAAGATTTTTCTATATTCATTGATAATCTTTTGAGTATTAGTTAACTATGTGATTTAGGATATTGGATGATTTTTAAAAAGATGGAATGCACAGTTGTAGATAAAAAATCTGGTGATGTGTTGTTTGTTACAAATAGATGTGATAATGTGTGTATGGTCTCACTATAAATGAATTGAAAAAATCAAAACATAAATTTTTTACTTCAACGAATTCTGAAAAAATGACTTTGGTATAAGAGATTAGGATCTCTTAAGACATACAAGCATGTTTCCAATCTTTAAACTTGTGAAAAATAATTTAATAAGATATCTTTCTAAGATTAAACTTGACAAAGATATCACTTCTAATGCTTGTCAAATAGAAAAATAAACTAAAAGCTCTTTTAATTTAAAAGATGTCTCAACTAAAAGACTTTTAGAATTATTGTATATTAATCTTTTTGTTCCAACTAGAACTCAAAGTCTTAAAAAAAAATACCATGACTTAGTTATTATTGATGACTTTACCAGATTTAATTGGATTTCTTCATTTTTTATAAGAATGATGCATTTTTAGCCTTTGAAATTTTTAGCGAAACGATTTAAAACAAAAAGAATTTAAAAATTGCTTCTATTAGGAATGATCATGAAAAAGAATTTGAAAATCAAAAGTTTAAATTCTTTTGTGATGATTTAGACATTTCATATATCGTCTCTTGTCCTAGAACACTATAACAAAATGTTGTAGTAGTAGAAAGAAGAAATCGTAGTTTTCAAAAAATGGCTAAAGCTATGTTATGTAAAAATAATGAGCCAAAATTTCTTTAGGCAAAAGCCGTAAATATAACATGCTATATCTTGAATAGAACTATTATTAGGATATTTTTAAAGAAATTTTTTTATGAATTTCGGAAGGGCTCTCAATTTTAAATATATTTAAGTTTTCGGATGTAATTGTTTCGTTTTAAATACAAAAGATAATTTGAGAAAATTTTATTCGAAGACTTATGAATGTATTTTTGTTGGTTATTCGACAACTATCAAAACCTATAGAGTGTATTATAAAAACTCTAAGATTGTTGAAAAAATCATACATATTACTTTTGTGATACTAACTTTGTTTCAAATATTTTAGAATATGATGATGTAGGTATTGAAGTCAAGAATACTAAAACTAAAGTCCAAGTTCATGAAAATTTAGAGTCACAACAAACTGCTTCTGAGTTTTTTTTGACAGACAATTCTTAGGAGACATTTTTATTTTATCTCCTGCAACTGTTGAATATCTTGAAAATAACAACTCTGTTCCTACCCCAGCTAAATCTGGTCTTACGTGTAACACCCTACCATACAGAGTCTTATGCTTAAGTCATAATTCAGAGATGGCAAGGTATTACGACCTCTAAAATAAAAATTTAGTACGTATAGTAGTATGAATGATTGATTATAACTAGGAGCCTTTGTAGAAAAAGGGGTAAACAAAAACCGCAACTCAAAAGCGCAACACTCCGCTCGATAACGTAACGAACAAAGATAACCAACGCGAGATTATATATATACAAAAGAGTGTCAAAAACAGGAATATCAAGACTCAAGATCCGGCTGCGAAGATAACCGGTCCGAGCATAACAATATATACATATGATAAAAATACGGAAAACCCCAAGGAAACCCAAAGGGACACCAATACAAAAATCCTATTCTCCAAATTCTCCCATAAGAGGAGTCATCACAGTTTGTATTATGTAATGGAGATAAAAATATCTAAGCAAAACATATAAACCAAAACATAGCCCCAAGAACAAAGGATCTTCGCAATAACAGAAGTCTCCAGCATGCATCAGCGGGACACCTCACGTCCTGCATCTGAAAACCACAAAATCCGCATGGGTGAGAACCAGAGGTCCTCAGCATGGTAACAGCTTCCACATATATAATACATAATAAT
>NC_029773.3:74767972-74768177 GCF_000817695.3 Arachis duranensis | reverse complement strand
GCACGCGTGGATGGCCTCAAAAACTTCATCGACGCGCAAGCGTCATGCACGCTAACGCGTGGATTAAAAATTTTCCAATCGGCGCATACGCGTCAATCACGCGTACGCGTGGGCGTTCTCGTGCCCCAGGCACAACACTGGCACAGTTCTAGCATAACTCTCTGGAAAATGGCTGGGCATTGGGTGCAGCACCATCGGCGCGCCC